>NW_024081860.1:129627-418829 GCF_003009895.1 Hyaena hyaena | reverse complement strand
TTTATTTTTGTGCATGGTGTGAGAAAATGATCTAGTTTCATTCTTCTGCATGTTGCTGTCCAATTCTCCCAACACCATCTGTTAAAAAGGCTGTCTTTTTTCCATTGGATACTCTTTCCTGCTTTGTCAAAGATCAGTTGGCTGTATACTTTTGGGTCCACTTCTGAGTTCTCAATTCTGTTCCATTGGTCTATGTGTCTGTTTTTGTGCCAATACCATACTGTCTTGATGATGACAGCTCAAAACAAATAGGCTTTAACTGGAAGGACAGAGTCATAGTCACCAAGAAAAGAAATTCTCACCTTTTAGAGTGCTTACCCTTTAAAATGGGAAAACGAAGCTGGTAACAGAGTCTTCATCCCAGAATCTTTTGGAAGAGATGACCAGGGACCTTCAAGACTCTATACCTCCCTTTCTATGGATATATTGAGCGGACTGTCTTCACTTGCCTTTCTTTTTCTGTCCAGAGTTATGATTCCCTGGTGATGGGGGAGAAGTGGGGTCTTGAATGTTGCTGGCTGCTACAGATTCTCTGAGGCTCACTTCCTTTGACACCCAGAGTTACCTCCACTAGTTTGGGTAGCTAGGCAGTTGGCCCAAAGAGAACCCTATAGGGAAGAATGAAGGGATAAAGACGATTACAAGAATGACAGCAAGTTGTATGTATGGGGTTATAATGAATCATGCTCTGGCATTGGTTGGATGTACCTTCATCGGCTGCCTTTGGGTGTGGCTGGAGAACATGCCAGGTTGGGGTCAGACCTAGGGCTTATTTTCACAACCCAGGAAGTAGGACCCTGGGCAACACAGGCTTAAGGCTTTGGGAACTCAACCACACGGTGCTTGTTTCTCAAGGGAGGAACCAGGGCAAGGAGTGAGGACCCAGAAAGAGCTTGTTTTTAAGAACAATCCAGGGAGGGGAGGATTTTATTTTTCATTGTGTAAGTCTTATAAACTATTTGAACTATTTACCAAGACCATGCGATTATGACAAAAAGAGACTGGCTTACCATTTGGAATCATGAAAAAAATAAGTTCTTTTCCTTTTCTTACTTAATTTCTGTCAGGTCAGACTCTTGGCTTGGTGGAGTTCAGAGGGAAAAGTCATCCCACAGAGAGAAGGGCAGAGTTTCCCCCGTAAGAAGCCTTTCCTCCCACTTTGTCTGATTCATCATCGGTTAGTAGCTGTGGCCCTGCCAGCGTGGGGAATGAGACAGGGCGATTAGCTATTTGAGAATCCCTGGGTTGGGGTTTGACCACGCTGGGAGCAAGAGCTCAGGCCATACAAAGGCTGAGCTGGGGGTTGCTGAATGCTCCAGGTGGTCAGAACTCTGTTGACCAATCTGTCCTCCGGGCTGGGGAGGTAAAATGGATGAGGCAAGGTACAGTGTAGGGATGGTCATGCCCTGCAGTAGCCCTTAGGATACCAGTGCAAAGTCTGGTGAACCATTCAGTCATTTAACAAGTAAGGACAGGCATATGGATACATACTCAGAAGCTGATGACGTGTGTGGCTTGGGCAGGATGGCCTTGCAGCAGGTTAAAGCCAGGAGAGTCACGTACCTCAAACCATTGACAGGAGCCTTGCTCCAGACCTCAGACCACTGACTGGAAGCCATCATTGTGCCTATAACATCACCCTGGACAGCTGCTCCATTCCCCACCAAACAAGGCCCTGATGTGGGCTGGGTTCCAAATTACCCAACTTGGGAATGCAATAGATACCCTTAAAGCATGTTGATCAAGGAGAGGGAATCTTTGAGTCAGATCGTATAAATATTCATTGGTTACATCTTAATCTCAGTGTTACTTGGAATTGTCTCAGCAAAGCAAAACTCAGTCTCAGGAGGTTCTGTTAGGGGGAATAGGGTTGCCTAATTGCCTGAGTATTTTTTCAGGGTTTCAGAAAGATGTTCCCTGGACATTCTCTGTCCCCCATCCTTCCTCTTAGGATTCACTAGCATCAGCCACCATCTCACTCCTGATTTGTCATTTGCCATTTTTATCTATCCCAAGTATTCAGCATCAGTGTGGGTGTTGGAGAGATCCTGGCCCCAAAATCTCTCTGTTCACTCTTCCTACAGTGGTCCTGATGTTGGTACAGACAGCAAGAACAGTGCCTTATGTAGGCCACTGCCCTAAACACACACTGCCTCCTATTTAAAAAAAATTGTTTTTAACATTTATTTATTTTTTGGGAAACAGGGTATGAATGGTAGAGGGGCAGAGGGATAGGGAGTCAGAGATTTCGAAGCAAGCTCCAGGCTCTGAGCTGTTAGCACAGACCCCCGATGTGGGGCTCGAACTCACAAATCCTAAGATCATGATCTGAGCCAAAGTCTGATGCTTAACTGACTGAGCCACCCCGGTGCCTCACAGTGCCTCCTATTTATTTACACACAACACTGATTTCATAAAGGCTGTAGCCATCACCCACAATCAACAAGCTTAAAAAAATTTCACACATCGGGGCACCTGGGTGGCTCAGTCGGTTAAGCGTCCGGCTTCGGCTCAGGTCATGATCTCACAGTTTGTGGGTTCAAGTCCCGTGTCAGGCTCTGTGCTGACAGCTAGCTCAGAGCCTGGAGCCTGTTTCAGATTCTGTGTCTCCCTCTCTCTCTGACCCTCCCCTGTTCATGCTGTCTCTCTCTCTCTCAGAAATAAGTAAAAAACATCAAAAAATTTTTAAAAAAAATTTCACACATCAGAATGGTCTCATATTGCATTTAATCGGTGTTTGCTGTTCATAGTATGTTTTTTTTCTTTTCAGACACTTTACTGCTAGAATCTATAGTTTGTTTCAGTTCGCAGCGGCCTGTATGGATGCTGTGATGGGACTGTGGCAGTGTACCAGTGTAGGCCGTGCTTTCATCAGAACTGCAGGATGCTCCTGACCCCCTCCACATAGTGGCTACCTGGGGGCAGCTTCCTCAGACTCCCAGGCTGCAGGAACTTACTAATTGTAGGGATGCTGCTGATTCTTGATTTAAGTGCCTGAAATGAAAGCCAGTGACTGAAACAAAAGCCTCCACAGCAGTCACAACCTTTAAGAAAATCAGAGCTTTGTCATGGGAGGAGACTGCTTAGGCTGCCAGCTTATGGACCCCAGGGTGTTGAATCTGGGTTCACCCCTCAAGGCCTGTTGGCTGGATGTTCCCAGGAACGTAACACAATTGCTAGTATGTTTAGCTTGAATAAATTGTTTTGTTAAACAATCATTCAACAATCATTCCGGTGCCTGCGTGGCTCAGCTGGTTGTATCGGACTCTTGATTTTGGCTCAGGTCATGAACCCAGGGTCATGAGATGGAGCCCCCACACTGGGCTGAGTGCTGGGCAAGGAGCCTGCTTAAGAATCTCTCTATTCCTCTCTCTCTCTCTCTGCCCCTCCCCCACTCTCTCACACACACACACTCTCTCACACACACACAAAATAAATAAAAAATAAAAGATCATTGTCTCAAGTAGGTACATATAAAAACTCTGAAAAAGTCATATTCTTTGACCTACTGATTCTTGTTCTAGGAATTTCTTATAAGGGTGAGCAAACAAATCACATAAGGTATGAGCAAAGAAATAACAATAAGAATGTTAGCAAAGTGAAAAGGTGGAAATAACCTATATTTCCAAGAACAGAAAACTGGTTATATAAACTATGGTACATCCCTACAAAGTATATAGTCCAGTAATTTAAAATTATATAATACATAAAAAGAAGAGGAAGACCCCATTATTGACAGGGAAAGACCTCTAGAATGTACTGTTTTGTTCAAAGGGAAAAAAAAACCCAAGACAGAATAGAATACGTTTGCTGTTTTGGGTAAGAAAGCCAGGGCTGGAGGTAACAGATAAATTAATATTCATATTTGCCTGTATTTGCATAAATGAGAATACTGGAAGGGTACACAGGAAACCAATAAAGGTGATTATAGGGGCAGGAAAGTGGGATGGCAGCGGTAGGAATGAGCTTTCTGAATTTATGCCTCCCCACTGTTTTTTAGTTTATTTATTTATTTTGAGAGAAAGCGGGCAAGCATGAGCAGGGGAAGGACAAAGAGATAAGGAGAGAGAGAGAATCCCAAGCATTAACAGGTGACAGTGTGGAGCCAGATGTAGGACTCGATCTCACGAATGACAAAATCATGATCTGAGCTGAAATCAAGAGTCAGATACTTGGGGCACCTGGGTGGCTCGGTCGGTTGATAGCTGGAGTTCAGGCCAGGTCAGGATCTCACAGCTCATGATTTTGAGCCCTTCATCTGGCTCTGTGCTGACAGCCCAGAGCCTGGAGCCTGCTTTGGATTCTGTGTCTCCCTCTCTGTCTGCCCCTCCCCAGCTCGTGCTGTCTTCTCAAAAATAAATAAACATTTAAAAAAAAATTTTAACATCTTTTATTGAGTTTGATCTGGAGATGCACTTTGTTTTAGTCTTTGTTTCTATTCACTTTTTCTTGGGCTTCGTGTGTGTGCTAATACACTACCTTCAGTAGAGGGAAGTCAGAAAGAACAGAAGCATCAAGTTCTTCCACCATTAAAATAGCTTCCAGAAGCTGTATGTCTGCCCAACTGAATCTGTTGCCAACGAGAAAATTCTGTGGTCGTTCAAAATCTGCAGAAAGAAAAATAACAAAGAATATCATATAAAAGTCAAGACTATTTTGCCTGGCTAACCACTTATAAAAGCAGGGACTCTTTTGTAAAGATTAAATCTACTAAAGAATCTTTTTTCTTGATAATCTCCAAGAATGCTGGAAAGGGTCAGATGAAACCAACTCTTAAACACTCCTAAACTTGCTGTAAATTGGCACAATATTGTTGGAAATTTGTCAGTGATCATCAAGATATTTTGGGTAGTAAAGTGCTGGAATGGAGTTCTCTCTTATAAGCCTAGGGCTGGTTATGTTAAACTGTACCCACTAGCATAAGGGAGACACAAAGGTCATGATTAACTAGAATCTGGCTACTATCCCACAAGTAGAAATAAGTCGCCAATGGGATATCAGAAGCCCAAACCTGAGCCTTTTTACTATCCAATGAAAAGTGAATATAAAAATCCCTCAGGTGTAGCTTTGAGTGGCAGATATACAAAATATGGCTTTCCTCCATAGGTAAGGAACAAAGATAAATTCAGGCACCACATCTCTTCCTGGGATACAGGGGTAAAAATAAATGTTAGTATGGATGAAAAAAATGACTAGAATCAGTGAATTCTAGAGTATCCCAGCCACAGCAAACATAAAAACAGTTGATGGAATATATTAAATATGCCAAATATATGGAATGTGATTCCTGCAGAAAACAGGCTCATGGCCACAAGTTACAAAGCACATGATTTGTACTTGAGATAACTCCTTTATAAGACAGAGGCAGCACATTGACAAAAAAGAATTCTGAGCCACAGAGCCAAATGTAAAAGTGGACTCTTAAAAATTTTTTGTTTTTTCTTTATTTTTGAGAAAGGGAGAGAGAGAGAAAGATTGCAGGGGAAGAACAGAGATAGTGGGAAACACAGACTCTGAAGCAGGTTCCAGACTCTCAGCACAGAGCCCAACTGTCAGTTCTCAGCACAGAGCCCACTGCCGGGCTCGAACCTATGAACTGCAAGATCATGTCCTCAGCCAAAGTCAGACACTCAACTGACTGAGCTGCCCAGGCGTCTCAAGAGTGGACTCCTAAAGGAGTTAAAAATACTTAAGATGTACAAAGAGATAATGGGGGAGGAAGGCACGTAGAAAAAGGGGGGACATAGAGGCACCTGGGTGGCTCAGTCAGTTAAACTTCTGACTTCCAGCTCAGGTCATGATCTCATGGCTTGTGAGTTTGAGCCCTACATCAGGCTCTGTGCTGACAGCTCAGAGCCTGGATGGAGCCTGCTTCGGATTCTGTGTCTCCTTCTCTCTCTGTCCCTCCCCCACTTGTGCTCTGTCTCTTTCTCTCAAAAAATAAATAAATGTAAAAAAAAATATTTTTAAAGAGGGGCATTCTTGTTAACTAACTTGGATTTAAGTAAAATTTAAAAAATTAAAAAAAAAAAAGAGGGAGATTCTTCAGACTGAAAAAGAAGGGAGGAATCAAAGACTGTTGGGACCATGTCAAAAACCAGAAGCAAACTTGACGAAGCTACAACTGGCCAAAAGATAAGATGCTTGAGCTTCTATAATGACTTCTATAATCACTGAAACTAATGTAACATTGTGTGTCAACCATACTCAAATTTACTTTATGTATGCATTTTTAAAAGTTTATTGGGGGGGGCATGTATATGCACATGTGCATGCATGGGGGAGGGGCAGAGAGAGAAACACAGAGAGAATCCCAAGCAGGTTCCCAGCTGTCAGCACAGAGACTGATGTGGGGCTCAATCCCATGAACCATGAGATCATGAGCTGAGCTGAAACCAAGAGTGGGATGCTTAACTGACTGTTGCACGAAGGTGCCCCTATACTCAAATAAAAAAAAAAAAAGAAGAGCTCTAACACTATTCAAAGCACAGCACAATATTTAAATTCATGGCAATAAACAATATTATCACATTATTTAAAGAACAAAAACAAGAATGAAAAATCAATAAAACCATTAGTCCCCTTTGAAGAAGCTAGGTAACTAACTCATTTTGAAAAACAGTGAACAAAAAAAAGCATCAGGTATTTATCTTCCTTTCCTAACATAAACTGCACCCCAAAGTAACTAAATATATTATGACTGAACAGGAAGATTTTATAGAAAGTATGCCACTAATAAATAAAGAAGGATTGGCAGGATTGGGTGTCAGCATTTTGCATTCATTAATAAATCAGTGGGCCCAGGCATTAATCATCAATCACATTTAGTTGTAAGAAGAGGGACAACCAGATAATGTCTGCTTCCTAATGACCTTCACAACATCACCTATGACACAGTCCGGCCAAAATAATCATACCTGGGCACAATTAGGCTTCTAATTCTAACTTCCAATTGACAGGAAATTTACAGAATAAAGGAGTATGCTGCACTTAGTAAAATCCAGGCTATGGGAAGCTCAAGATAAATGCAAGAGGAATAAATAGAAGGAGAGAAAAGGGGGAGCCTGGGTGGCTCGGTCAGTTGAGTGTCTAACTCAACTTGATTTTGGCTCAGGCCATGATCTCCTGCTTCATGAGATTGAGCCACAAGTTGGGTTCTATGCTGACAGCAGGCAGCCTGCCTAGGAGTCTCTCTGTCTCTGCCCCCCTCCCTTGTGCACTGTCTCTCTCAAAATAAATAAATATTGAAAAAATAGCAAAAAAGAGGAAGGAAACTTATTTAAAAGAAGCTTAAAAATGTAATTGACTACAAGAATGAATTTGAGGATTTTTGGGGGTTTTTTTAATTAAAATACAATTGACACACAATGTTACGTTAATTTCAGGTAAACAAACTTGAGTTTGACTCTGATTTGAACAAATAAATTATTTTAAATGTTTTGAGGAGTATTAAATTAGGCTACACAAATTTCACAATCTGTACTATGATAAAGTCCATTTAACATTATAACTCAAGTAATCACACTAGTTGCTGTTTTTTTTTTTAATGGAAGGTGTTTCAACAACACTGTACCTTGTTCCAAATAAAGAGGTGCTTGCTTGTCTAGTTCTGAGGTACTGGCAAAACTCTTCATTGTGGTTTCATCTGTAATAAATCATTCTTTCCCCAAGACTAATACTGAGGAGAAAAACCACAGAATTCTTCTGTGGAAGCCTTTATTTAAGGAACCCCATGCCTACATGCTACCTTACCAGATGTATTTCCAGGACATTCCTAATTATTCACTCCAAAATGATTTCGGAAAAGTTGTAACTTTAAGAGGGCCTTATCTTTTGATTGAGGCATGATTAGCCTCCAGTATTACACGTAAAGAGACATCTGACAGTGAATTTAAGGTGATGAAGCCCCAGGCTGATGGCTTTTTAAAAAATCAGAACAGAAATGCTGTACCTTTCATTGCATTTGGCTTTTTCCCATTCAGTTTTGTTAGAGGTTCCAAAATTATGTAACCCTTATTAAAGTTTTGGTCCAGGTATAGTAAAGCTCTACCACAGCTTCGGTCTTTTCAGATATTCACACCTGAAATATTCTTCTTAGAAGAGGAAGTAAGTCCTGAATCCCTGCATCCCGGGAAGAGGAGGTGGGAACTTTCACCGCCCCCGCGTTCAGCCTCTTCGGCCCCGACCCCAGCTCTCTGGTGGGATCCGAGGGGCGGGCGACCTCTGGAAGATGCCAGCCCCGCCCCCTGCTCTCCCAGCTGGACCTGCGCGCGCAGCGATCGCGGAGCAGGACCTTGACTCTCGCGAGAGCTCCCCGGCAAGTCCGCCCCCGCGCGTTAAGGCCTCCCTGAGATCCAAAGTGGATTCCTGCCCCCTACGTTTTCAAAGACGGGAAGTAACGGGTTTTAGCTTTCTTCACGATTAAAGTAAGATCCTCCTCTTTTTCCTCAGGGGGTTTGAACGCAGCCAGTACGATCATCGTCATGAGATCCAATGTGTGGACGTACATGTGATCCTGACAACACAACGTGTGACTCTGATTAGGACGCGAGCCTTTGAGTATGGGGTTCCCTAATGCGCCACAGCGGTGGTGCAGATGGATACTGGGGAAAATGACTTTTCATGCCCCCTCCCTTAAGATTCCATGCCCAGGAATGATTTCTCCAACTAGAGCCATCCAAGTGACCAGGGTAGACTAGCGTCTCTGGAAATGTTTATTGAATGAAGGGATGTGTGGAAAAAAAAAAAAAAAAGGCTAAATGCCTCTAAGTTGATATCTGACATAAACAAACAAACAAATAAATGATTGTGGTTTTCAAAACCCAGCTGAACGAAGGTTACCGGAAGTGCAAAACTATTAGCACCAGATCCTTGTCAGTTGTTTAGGGAAGATGTATAATCTAGCAGGTCTTCCCTTGACATGGCAACTGAGAAGGAAACGTTTGCTTTCCTAGTCAGATCAAACAAATACCTTGATTCATTCTCTTAAAATTTTCCCCTACATTAACAAACGCAAAAAAAAAAAAGGGGGGGGGAGATTAAAAAAAAGAAAAACCCTAACAACAAGAAAAAACTAAGAATGGCAGACCTGTGACCATGATTTATTAGCCTGTTGGTGCAGTCATGGGGTGCAAGTTGTCTACAACCAGTATGCAAACAGTAAGGGTGGTGTGTCTGTGTATCCCCCACTATATGCTAACTGCCCAGCAAATTTGGTTCAGTGATCATCTCTATTTTCAACATATATAAAAGCATAATTTACTTTATTGTCCTATCTGAATTACAAATCACTTTTCTTACATGTTCGATTGTCACCTAGCCTGTCACCTTTAATTTGTAAAAAACACATCAAAACAGTCAGAAACAGATTGCTTTAGCATATCATTACTTGTTTACATTGTTATAAAAGGATGCTTTTCACACACTGTTTGAAATTGCTTCTCTTCCCATATACCTGCAAGTTAGGTATGGGACTGCAAGTTAGGATGACTAAATTCATTTTAAAGGTGGATCTAAAGAAGAGGGGTGTGCTGCTTCTTGTTATGGACTTTGTTCATTCCTATATTATACTCTCCTTTTTCTGAACAGGTGAACTTAGGCCTTTCTCCTACCTTGTCTTTTATATATGTGTATGGACCAACCAATAGTGTTCATGCTTATGGTGATAAGATTTCATTCAAGGACCACTGAAATGGCCCTTTGACCCCAAATACAGATAAAACTTTTATAGTTGTAAATCTTTGCTTTGTCTGTAGTTTACTTATCTCATGTGAAGCTGAACTGTGTATTCCTGGGAGTAATAATCCAGCCATCCTCAGCCAGGCCTAGCACAGTGCCCAGCACAGAGTAGATGCTTGTGGTATATACATGCAAAACAGTGGACACAAAGCTTCACTGTTCAGTAATTGTGATAAAATCTGACAGCTCCTTCCATCATTAGATGGGGTCTGTTTTCTGGAATGACCTCATGACTTGCTTTAACAAATAGAATGAGGTGGAATTGATGACCAGTTCTGAGCCTAGAACTTAAGAAGCTTTGTGTGCTTTTACTCTCTCTTAGAACCCTCTCTAGCTGCTCCAAGAACAAGCTCAGCATGAGAGGATGAGAGACACATGGTGCACTTACCCCTCAATGGATAGTCAACACTCCAAACCAGAGCCCCCTGACTGATGACTGGTTGACCAGAGACATAATGAGTGAGTCCAGCCAAGAGGAGTCAAGCCTGGCCAAGATATGCCAACGTCCCCATGACCCACAGACTGGTGAGGAATAAATGCCTGCTGACTTTAAGTCACTGTGGTTTGTGATAAAGCAGTATTTGTGGTAATAGATCATTGATACAATGCTCAGTGTTTATTTGCTGAATCAGTCATTTACACCTTCATGTAGAATGAAGTCTATTAAGTCATTTTATGAGAACCTATTTTGTGAGGAGTGGGAGAGGATATGAGTGTTGAATGCAGACCACCATGAGTAGTAAAAGGGGAAACCTGGAGTATTCAGAGCTATGCACAAGACACATGGATATAGCAAGAGCGTCTCCCCTTTCTTCCCCTTGCCTTCTCCTCCTAATCCAGGCTGAAAGTCTACACCTGAACTGAATCTCAGATGGTGCAAGACAACAGAGCTTGGATAAGAATCAAGTACAGACATGAGCACTGTGGTACCTTACTGTCTCCTTCAGGTTCTTCCCATACAGGTCGAACTTGGCAGCAAGGTAGCTGAGGATGGCTCTAGTCTTGTCAGCACCATTTCAACTATTTCAACCATAGGCACTTGGCCAAATACAGGTGTCCATCTATGGACTGAGCAAAGAGAAGTTAGGATACTCTCCTTCCATGGTTGTGGTAAGCTTGCAGGAGGGTCCCTTCTAATTTTGTTGAGTAGTTTTTAGTTTTCAACCAAAGTGGTGAGCTAATGACCCCAGTTGTTGAGGAAATTCCTACCATTTGCTTTATGGAAAATTTGATATTTGCTTGATGGTTCCAAGCATTTTTGTGCATTGGTTAATCATGACTAAGACACTATACATTTACTATGACTGTTTATATTATAAATGCTTCTGGTTCTCAAAGTTTAGGGTATATGAAAATCATCTCAGGGAGATGGGTTGTTAAAAATACTCACCCACCCCCCAGATATTCTGGTTCAGGGGTGGAGGCTGGGAGCCTGAACTCTATGAAAAGCACATCAGGTATTATTCCAGGTCTACATAGCAGCAGGATGGATGTGACAACAAGAACCCAGGCAGACCAGGGCCAAATGCCAGCTTTAGCCTTCCCCAGCCATGTGACTTTAAGCAAATGATTCACCTGAACTTCAGCTTCCTTTTCTCTAAAACAATAATATCTATCAAGCAGGATTTTTGAAAGGATGAAATGAGATACCTTTAAAAAATCACTGAATACTGTCAATAATCGTGTTTAGTAAAATTAAACTAATTTTAATTTAGTGACTGCCTATATAAGTAATGCATTTAAAGATGTGCTATAGTGCTCTTTTCATAGGATAGGGTCTTGAAGAAATACATAGCCTTTAAATTTCCTTTACCACCTGCACATTGCTGAGAATAAGGAACTTTACCTAGGCTAGGAACCAGACTTCACTAGTGCATTGTCAGAGGCCCTAATGAATTTCCCTAGTTTCCACTGTTGTTGCTACTTGCCTTAATGAGAGGCAGTAGAATATGGTGGACACTGAATGATCATCTAAACTGGTCTCTGTGCTACTGCAGAAGTCCATTAAAAATGGTCCATGCTTCTAGGAACTGATGATCTTCTTCAGAGAGACTTTTAAAAATCTCAGATCAAGAGTGCAGGGAAGGATTTTGCAATTATTTAGTTCATTCATATTATAGACTATGGCACTATGGAGGCCAAGAGAGCAAACATGACTTGCTCACACTCACAGTCAGGAGACCGCTAAGCCAGCAGAAGTAGGTCTTCAACTCTCAGCTCAGGGCCCTCTCTGCTGTCCTTTTCTGCCTCCTGTTCACTAATAATAGTAATGCCCAGGAAGGTGTCTGAAGCACAAGAGCAGCATCACAGACTCAGGAGGATCTCCTAGGCTGTTAGGGAGGATTTCCTGCCAGAATGATCACGAAAGAGTTTCTGGAGATACATTTCATTTATTTATTCAATACATATGTATTTACTGCCTACTATGTACCAGTGACTGGCCTTGTTCAGGGTGGAGGAGGGCAGAAATGACAAGAAAGAGGAGCTTCAGGGGCATTCCAGGATTTAATAAAGTTCCTGGACAGGAACTGGGGAAGAGTTAGCTGGTCTTCCCCATTCAATGAGATCTACTGGCATCCTGCATCTGTGACCACAGAGGTTCATTTTATTTTATGGTAAGGAGACAGGACACAGAGAAGTTAAAGGCCTTTTGCAGTCATACAGTTTGTAAACGGTAGGTATGCTGATTACTAGTTGAACATTTTTTCAAAAAATAATTTGTGTTCAGGGCGCCTGGGTGGCTTAGTCGGTTAAGCGTCCAACTTTCGCTTAGGTCATGATCTCGCGGTTCGTGGGTTCGAGCCCCGCGTCGGGCTCTGTGCTGACTGCCAGCTCAGAGCCTGAAGCCTGTTTCAGTCTGTGACTCCCTCTCTCTCTGACCCTCCCCTGCTCACGCTGTCTCTCTCTCTCTCTCTCTCCTAGAAATAAATAAAACATTAAAAAGAAAATAATTTATGTTCATTTCATGACTGTTTATCAGCAACAATGAGAACATGCAGGTTTCCTTAGATTAGGAAAATAACGTTGTGGCAGTTAGAGTTTAAGAAGTGCTGTGAAAGTACTAATCTTTTCTCTTGGGAATTGTGACAAAAGTGAGAAACTTTTCTTGGGAATTGTAAGGCTGAAGGACTTCTTCCAAATTTAATCAAATTTCGATCTTTCATATAGTCTTGGTTCTACATTGTAACCTGATAAAAAATGGCATCTGTTAATCTGCTGAAATCACTAAGAAGTGGATATGAGCCAATGAAGACCAAAGAATACCTTTGGTCACAGAAATAGCACTGCTAGGAATTTACCCAAGGGATACAGGAGTGCTGATGCATAGAAGCACATGTACCCCAATGTTCATAGCAGCACTCTCAACAATAGCCAAATCATGGAAAGAGCCTAAGTGTCCCTCAACGGAGGAATGGATCAAGAAGGTGTGGTTTATCTATACAATAGAATACTACATGGCAATGAGAAAGAAGGAAATCTGGCCATGTGTAGCAACACGGATGGACCTTGAGGGTGTTAATGCTGAGCGAAATAAGTCAGGCAGAGAAGGGCAGCTACCATATGTTTGCACATATAGGTGGATTAGGAGGAAGCTAATGGAGGACCGTGGGGGAGAAGAAGGGGAAGAATAGTTGGGGAGAGGGAGGAGGGGAGCAAACTATGAGAGACTCTTGAATGTCGAGAACAAACTGAGGGCTGATGGGGGGAGAGGGGGGAGATGGGCATGGAGGAGGGCACTTGTGGGGATGAGCACTGGGTGTTATATGGAAACCAATTTGATAATAAACTACTAAAAAAAAAAGAATATCTTTGGTCAAATTCCCCTTCCCTTTTACTCCTTCCTCTCCAACCCACTGGATCAGGATTTAAGAATTCTAAAAGGATTCTTTAGTGGAGTGGGGAGTATTGAACCAATTAGCTGAGTTAACCCATGCTATCATATCTAATTGAGGTCAGGGTCATAGTCTACTTGATAAGCTTTTATGAAGCCTAAGGAGACAATGCAGATGACAAATTTAGCTCTGTGACAGGGATACAGTGAGCATTCAATCAGTTTTAGTGGTCCTTTTCCTAATAGTTGTCACTGTAGAGTTCTGTGTTCTGTATTGAAATGAATATTTCCAGAAACAAATTTTTATTTTTTTCTAGTAAGATAACATTGAATAAATCTAGGCTCACCCTTCTGCAGCTTCTCATATTGTTCTCTTGTTTCAATAAATTCTCCTTCAAACTAGATAAAGGACAGAAGCATTGTTACAACATTAATATCCTCAGAGAGAGAGAAATGTTCACAGTATAAAATGCCCAATGACTTCCAGAATGAAAATTTTATTTTTATTTATTTTATTAAGATTTAATTTTTTTAAAAAACTTTTAATGTTTATTTATTTTTGAGAGAGAGAGACAGAGCATAAGCAGGGGAGGGGCAGAGAAAGAGGGAGGCACAGGATCCAAAGCAGGCTCCACGCTCTGAGGTGTCAGCCCAGAGCCCTACGCAGGGCTCGAACTCATGAATTGTGAGATCATGGCCTGAACTGAAGCTGCACACTTAACCAGTTGAGCCACCCAGGTACCCCAAGATTTCATTTTTAAGTAGGGGGTGCCTGTGTGCCTCAGGTCACACAGTCTCATGACTTGCAGGTTATGTGTTGGAGCCCCAAGTCAGGCTCTGCGCTGGAGAGCCTGGAGCCTGCTTTGGCTCCCCCTTTCTCTGCCCCTCCCCTACTTGTGTGCACATGCTCATGCTAATCCTCTCTCTCTCTCTCAAATAAGTAAATAAACAATAACAAAAAAATTTTATTTTTAAGTAATCTCTATACCCAATGTGGGGCTCGAATTCACAACCAGAGTCACAAGCTCCACTGACTGAGCCAGCCAGGTGCTCCCAGAATGAAAATTTTAAAAGGAACCACAACGTTGTCAATTTAGACGCAGCTGAAAATTCTGCCAGTGTGTGTGTGTGCAGGGGGCATGGGACTGGCACCCCTTTGGGGGTTTTGCCTACTTAACAGGATATCCCCAGCCCCGTTCATATTATTTTCTTTTCTTCACATTAGCTCTTTTTTCTCTCCAAATTCTTGTCCTTTTCTCTAACTTCCCC
Source organism: Hyaena hyaena (assembly GCF_003009895.1). Classification (NCBI taxonomy): domain Eukaryota; kingdom Metazoa; phylum Chordata; class Mammalia; order Carnivora; family Hyaenidae; genus Hyaena; species Hyaena hyaena. The sequence continues at coordinate 403,990 of NW_024081860.1, read as the reverse complement.
CAATGATTTCCCTCCTCCTATTCCTCTCTTTCCTTTCTTCTCTCTCTTCTGTGTCATTTCCCCTCTGTATCAGTCCAAATTAAATTTCTCTTCGATGCTTGTACATTCAGTGAAAGGCATCAAAGATCATCAGTCAGGTGGGGTTATCATCATTTATTGATGGAATCTCTGAAGCTACCGTGGCAAAGAGTGACTTTTTTGTCCCCTAAGCCTTGAGTTAGGAGTAGGATAAAGTGAACAAAACTAAGAAGGTCATGCATGAGTCCATGTTTTAAAGAAGATGGCATTCAAATAGGGAAAAGGACATCTACACCTGCGTGAAACCAAACAGTTCCAAAGCATTTGTGAAAATCTATGGAAAATTCAGTGGTTAAGGAATTCAGAATTAAGGACAGACCCCAATGGGACAGACTTTTCTGGGCTTTAGAGGAGACCAGACTACAGCTGGGAATAAGGTTTCAGTGGGCAGCCGTGGGTGGAACAAGGTGCCAGGCCAGTGCTGGAAACACTCTGGAAATCACTTGGTTCCAGTGAAAACAATGATGCAGATGTGGGTCTCCTCTCTCTCCTTTGTCTTATGAGTCATCATGATCTCTTCAGCTGCTACGAAGTTTCTGAAACAGCTCTCTACACTTCCACACTCCCAACCCTGCTTAGAGAGGACTACGATCCCTCCCTCACCTCTTACAAAGGAAGACAGGTAGAAAGGGAAAGCGTGGATCCTTCTCGAAGGCACCACCCTGAATTATGAAAGGGGGAAAAAGAGCACTCCAGCCCACCCAAATTACCCTCCTTCCTTTCCCAGTCAGGGACCAACCTCCTACTCCAGCTGCAGACAACAGCCAGTGGATCAATTCCATCCTGCCCCTGCCACGAAAGTAGCAGAGCTTGGGTTTGGTTGTCATGACTCTTGGCTCAGAGTTTTCTGAAGGGCAAAATAAGAAAAGTAAGAAAAGCAATAAAACAATGATCAGAGAAGCAGGATGGTGGTTACCTCCAGGGAGGAGAACAAGGGTTGTGATTGGTGCAGGGGTGAATGAGGGAGAGTCTGGAATGCTATCAATATTCTGTTTCTTTTCTTTTTTTAAACATTTTTGTAATGTTTATTTATTTTGAGAGAGAGAGACAGCATGAGCACGGGAGGGTCAGAGAGAGAGGAAGACACAGAGTCCGAAGCAGGCTCCAGGCTCTGAGCTGTCAGCACAGAGCCTGACGAGGGACTCGAACCCGCGAACCAGGAGATCGTAACCTGAGCCAAAGTTGGATGCTTAACCAAGTGAGCCACCCAGGTGCCCCAATATCCTGTTTCTTAAACAGAATTAATAATCAGTCTTTATAATTAGTCTTTAAACTGCACGTAAATGCACTCCCCTGTATGTATGCTCTATCTCACAGTTTAAGAAAAAAAGAACAAACTATACTTACCAAAGTATCAATCCATAGATTTGAGAAACTATCTCTGGTATTTTGAGAAAGGATCCAGGAGTTAATATGATGGTTTCATGAACGACCTTGCAAAAGAAAATCTTTCCTAACAGTGGCAAGGAGCTGGGCCATTTTGGACTGAAATGTTCTGTGGGAGTTGGGCCACTCTTTCATTTCTGTCACAAGGATTTTCTGAGTGTTGGGACAGGCAGAGATGCGGGCCTAGTCAGGACCAGGATTCTAGTCCCTATGTGGCCCCCAGGGAGCTGGACAACCCTAGGCCTAGTTCAGTAGGTCTGTCCACCTGCATGTCCTCCTCTGTAACTGGGAAGGGTAATACGAGGTGCCCTGCAGCCTTTTCAAGAAAAGTATCTGATAACGCAGGCATACCTGATAGCACTTTCTACCTCACTGCTACAAGGGCCACAGTGGCTATTACACTAGTGACCCCTGCCTGTGTCACAGGATTATTGAAGGTGCTTTGAGAATGTTAAAGCTCTATACCAACTCAGAGAACTGCCAGTCTCCTTTTCTCACATCTGCCTCTCTGACCCCATAGGCAACAAAGCATGCTTCAAGGAAACAGTAAAAAAGCCAAACTGCTGACACAGTGCACATGGGTGCAGTGGCTGGGAGGGTGCTTAGGTGAGCTGGGCAGAGAGACAGACCTCAGCTTCCCAAAGCAGCCCTCACCGTGGTCCTTCGCCCACCAAGCCCTGGACTGCCAGACAGCTTGTCCTAGCTGAGATTCCACTCGAGGACACTGCCTGTGCTAAGAAAATTCACAAGAAAGTAAAAAAATCAGAACACTAGTAGCTCGGTTCATGATGAAGAATTTGGCTATTAATACCCCAAATCCTATGACGACAAAGTCACTCAGGTTCACAGAATCTTGCAGATGTTTTGAGGCCATGTTGCCCACAATCATTCTGTTTTCTTCTATGTTGGATTGACAGTTTAACTCTTGGAAAAGCTGAATCCCTTTCTTTTTGTAATGTGGAACGCTTCACAAATTTGCATGTCATGCTTACGCATGTATTCTTCCAGTTTTAGTGTATGTGCTGCCAAAGCCACACCAGTCTCTTTCTTGCGGTGGTCTTTCAGGCGGCACTCACTGCCCATGTTGGGTTGCTGTTAAGACTCATTTCTTTTAAGTTGTCTCTTTGGCTATTGAATGTTGAAAGTGTCAGGAGCTTCCTAAAAACCTGCCTCTTTGTCGTCTTGGGAAACACAATGGTTAAAAAGACACCCAAATTCCCTGATTAGAGAAACACGTTTGGGTCTAGTAACTCACTACTAACACAACTTAGGATGAACCTTACAATAAAATCAATGTGGAAAAAATATGGCAAGAGGGAGAAGGGAAATGGTGCCTTCTTGTTTAACCTCATCTCCCTGATGAGATAGCTCTTAAATTCTCTGGTCTCCTACTGGTCCCACATAGGATAGTTAAGGAGCAAATGCAAGCGCTGTTGGAAGTCAGAAGGAGGAGGCCGTAGCAGTTTGCCAACATGCCAAAGGCAGACAGGACATGCATGCCCAGTGGGTTCCAGCGCTAGAGAAGTTCACACCCACATGGGACATGTTTCAGGTATTGGCCAGAGGTCAGAGAGGCAGCAAAGCAAGCAAACAGACAACAATATTAACAACAGCAAACCCTGGGTGACTGACAAATGATTCAAGCCCTTCCAGGGCTCTGTCCGTCCTGCTACTTTCAGACAAAAATAAAGCAATACTGGAAAAGTTAAATATCAGCATCCAGCTTGAGGAGCCCCATCTCTCCACTCTCTGCTTAGCGCATGGAACTCCAACGAATTTGGCCCCTCTGTACCTGCTCGGAGAGAGAGGAATGAGGCTGTGAATCTAGCTGGGGCTGGTCTCAGTTAATTCCTGTTGTTCCATCTCCTTGAAACATTCCACCAGTCTAAATTCTGTTTGAAATAAAGCTTATGGTGAAAGAATATGGACATAGGAATTCCTGCTAACACTCCCCCCCCTTTTTTATGTTTGTTTATGTATTTTGATAGAGACAAATAACACAAGTGAGGGAGGGTTGGAGAGAAAGAGAGACAGAAAATCTCAAGCAAGCTTCACACTGTCAGTATGGAGCCCAATGCAGGGCTCGAACTCACAAAAGCATGAGATCATAACCTGAGCTGAAACCAAGAGTCAGACACTTAACTAACTGAGCCACCCAGGTGCCCCAGCTAACACCCTTTTTATGGTGATCCTGTCCTGCCTCCCCCACCGCCACAACCCACACACCCACCCACCCCCGCCCCCCCCAGTTAGCCAAAGCTGAAAGTTATCCTTTGATTTAGACCTTGGATCCAGAAAAGGTCATCTCTGGTAGCCTCCAGAAAGCTGTTTCTAAGCAATTGTCATTTAAAATGCAGGCTGAATGGTCTTTCTTCTGGTGGTGTTTTCTGCTGGGAGAGGCACAGTCAGAGGACAAGAGGGGAAAGCTGTGGGTATATAACCAAGAATATGGATTAACAGCCACCCTTGGGCACCTGGATGGCTTAGTCAGTTGAGTGTCCAACTCTTGATTTTGGCTCAGGTCATGATCTCAGCCGAGCCCCATGTCAGGCTCCAGACTCCTCACAGAGCCTACTTAAGATTCTCTTTCTCTCTCTCTCTCTCTCTCTCAAAAAAAAAAAAAAAAAAAAAAAAAAAAAGCCACCCTAGCTTCACTGAGAGAATGAACACTGAAAAAGCTGAGGGCTCAGATGTGGATCTGGTCCATTCACTTACGGCCCACCCTGCCAGGCATGGTACCCAACTATGTCCAATCCTCAAACAGAGATGACAAGTCTGTGTTACTATCCCCATCTTTCTTTCTTCTTCTTTTTTTTAATATTTATTTATTTTTGAGAGAGAGAGATACACAGAGTATGAGCAGGGGAGGGGCAGACAGAGAGGGAAACACAGAATCTGAAGTGGACATCAGGCTCTGAGCTGTCAGCACAGAGCCCAACATGGGGCTTGAACTCATGAACAGTGAGATCATGACCTGAGCTGAAGTCCGACACTCAACCAACTGAGCGACCTAGGTGCCCCAACTATTCCCAGCCTTCACAGGCAAGCCCCACATTGGGCTCCACGGTGACAGTGCAGAGTCTGCTTGGGATTCTCTCTCCCCCCCTCTCTCTGTGCCTCCCCTGCTTGCACTCTATCTCTCAAAATAAATAAATAAACTTAAAAAAAAAGAAACCCTTACAAATATACCTAGTGATGGAAACATCTAGTCTACGAAGTTGTAAGAATTAAATAGTGTTTTATAACGAAATACAATATGGTATTATAAGAATTGGACAGAGCCATACAGAATGAGCATATAAATTAAATTTTTCTGAGCCTTGCCACTCCCAGCCCCACGTTATAGGTTAAGGGCATAAACCAGGTCTTTAATCCTTCTTCCTTGACCTCTAATGAATTTTGACAAAGATCAGAATAAGCCACAGCTTGGTAATATAGAAGACCAAGTTTGTTCATGCTTCAAAATGTAAACTCAATTATTCTCATTGTTAAAAAAAAAAAAAAGTACATTGTCAAATCTGAAAGGAACAGGTACAAAGCAAATATTTGTTCCTTTCATGTGAAATAAAGGGAACAAAGGAGCAGTGTGTCCTGGATTTCACCCAAAATGCAGACATTCTGCAAATACAGCCGCTGGGAGATCCAGAATCTGAGGTATTGAACTCACCATAAACTCACACTCCACTCACTCTGCTTTTTCTGCTGCTAATATTGACCAACATGTACGTCCTAAATTAAACTAACCTGGTTCACCAGGTAGGCTTCCCACGCAGGGCTTATTACATTGCATTGGAAACTGAGAGCCACCTCTTGGGGCTCGCAAACTTGACCTGCGTACAGCATCACTGAGATGAGCCTTTGGATGCCCTCCCCACTCAGAGCCCCAGGGGCCCATGCCTAAGACAGAGTCAGCACAAAGCAGTGACAACAGCATCACAACCTTTGCATAGTTAAAAGTGTGGACCTGGGTAAAAAATATGCCCCAAACCTTTTAGAAAATGTGGAAGAACTCCTAACTGAGTTATGCCCTGGGTACCAGTAAAAGCAAAGACCTAAGTTCAAATTTTCGCTCTGTTTCTCACTTGAGCAAGTTTTTTAACCTCTCTGAGTCTCAAGTTTTCCTCATTTGTATAATAGTTCCTACTTCAGGTGGGTTGTTATGAGGGGGAAATGAGCTGTGTGCAAATTGCTGAACATAGTAAAGACTCAAAAAATGAGAGGCACACACACATGCATGCACACACACACAAAGGCACACACAGATTCCCTATCTCCAGACTGCAGTAACATTCACATGGGAGAAAAGAAGTGAAATTTGCTTCTGAAAGGAGAAGGCATTCTCCAGAAGTGTGATTTTTAGACTAGCAGCATCAGCTTCACCTGGGAGCTTGTTAGAAATGCAGACTAAGTCCCTGGGTCAGAGCTACTGAATCAGAGTCTATGTTTTTCATAAGAGCCCCAGACAATTCACTTATATATTAAAATGAACTTTGAGAAGCCAGGTCTGGAGTGAAAACCCAACACAACTGCATCTGCGGCTCAGTGTGTGGCCCTAGCTCATTCCTCTCAGGAACTGTTGCGCAGACATAAATTACAGAAAATGATACTTTAAAAGTAGGGTGAGCAAATGGTGAAGTGCTGGAGTTACGGGTGGCTAAAGAATAGAGAAAAAGAAGGGCAGAGGGAGTGTGAGATAATTGTAAGTGAATTTCCCATACTAAATACATTTTTACTGACCCCCTTTGAAGAGAGATAGTGCTTCTTCAATCCTCAAGTGTAACCAAGTATCAGATGTATAGCTTTCTTCCAGTCCTGGGGTAGGTCTGGAAGAAATGTCACTTGCCTGAACTATCAAACGGGGAGTTGGCTCAGAATCTGATAATCTCCTTCATTTCTTCCAGTTTTAACAGTCTTTCTGATCTTATTTCTCTTCCCTTGTCTTCGCCCTATGCTCCCAACTGCCAAACACACGCCTTGAAAAACCAGGCAATCTTTTTGAGGTGAAATTCTACTGACAATGTTAACAGCCATTCTGGATAATTGGGACAGAACAGCATACAGTTTTCTCAGTTATTTGAATAGTTAGACAAAAGGCAGGCTTTTATTGAATTTTTAGGATAATGAAAATTTTAAGGAGTTAATTTAAGAAGCTGCCAGTTTTAGCAGATGTTTTGGGCCAGAATTCAAGATGTCAATTCTAAATCTGTTATTCATAGAAATATCTATAACATTTACTTTGGCTTCTCCAGTGGATCAGAATGGCCTATCTTCATTACATCCAGGAGATCAAAATGTATCACTGAGACAAAAACAAAACAAAACAAACAAAAAAAACCCCAAACCTCTACCACATAACCCTGTATTTCCCCCACAGAACTTAAATTTGCTAGACTGGAAAGATGGAACATCAATTTAGCCTTAAGTTCACAATGTTTCAGACAAAGAATATGTTAAAGTTAGAAAATAACAATATTAACAGCATAACCAAGACTTTCAGTATAGCTTTAAAGTATAGCTAAATATAGGCGCAAAGTTATAGTCCATTTGTAATTGACTAGGAATTCTTATTAGAAATGTTATAAGAAATAACATTTCTTATGTTATTTTCCTAACATGACAGATTAGAAAATATTTAATTCGTTGATTTGACATGTTGGTTACTTGAATTTGACATGTTATCAAAAGGTAAGCCTCTTACATGGAATTAACCCCTCCAAAAAACAGCTCAAGCATTTATCTTAACATTTTTAAGCCAAACAATATCCCTGGGTGGGGTGGGGGTGGGAGTTACTTCTGTAATAGGGTGGTTAAGGAGGCAGCTCTATTCCAAACTCACGTGCTAAGCAATTTCTCCAAAGAGCCCTATATTTCAGAAATATATATTTCCTAAATATTTCAGAAATTATACTTCCTTTCCACTAGGGTTTAATGGGTCTAATGGATTGATTCATGTTGCCAAAACTAACAAGAGGTCAACTTACACCCCAAGGCTTATAAACTTATTTCGATGAAGTATATACTTGAACCAAGGAAGAGACATTCAGCTGCCCAGGTGATTGAGGCTGCCGGGGGAATGAACAAAGTAGGCCACAACCTGGCCTATTGCTATTTAAAGATGAGGGCACGTCCTAGAGAAAACGGTCAGGGCTTGACCAGAGAGAGATGCCTGTTTTTCAACTTAGCACAGACCCCCAGGGATGCAGGACCTTGGAGGAAGTCGATTATATCTTCCAAGCCTAGGGAGAGTAGACCCTAGATGGAGGAGATTTACTCTGTTAGATACCATGGCACAGAGTGGGGGGCACCTGTGTTCTTTTGTACTGTGTACAAAAGTAGATTTGCCTGAGGGGAAAAAAAGCAAAGGTTCAAACACTGATAAATGCTTCAATTCTACTTAAGTGTTTTATTTCCGCCAATTAACTGAGACACCATTTGACTCTTATATACTTATTTTTTTAAATTACATTTAATGTGCAGTATGGGCTTGGGGGCGGCATTTTAATGTGTGACATGTATGTCATACACTGGCAATGAAAGTCTCCAAAAGGCCTTGTCTAAATGTAAATTTGCTATCTCTTTTCCATGTACAGATCTACTTTGCATAAAAAATACGTTCCTTTTATTTGATATAGGCAAGTTTAAAATCCTAGGCATTAAATTAACAACGAAGTTAAAACAATTGCTGACTATAAACTGCAAATTTGGCCCTAAAATAGCACTATCCAGCCAAACCCAATAACAGCATATAAGAAATTCACCACTAACCTTATCTCTTCCTGGCTCTTGTCTTGGAGTGTTGCAGGGAGATCAGGTGAGGGTTGATGACCCTTTCCTTTCCCATTGAATGCTCCACCCAACTCAAGGGGTTAGGGGTTTCACTTTACATCCATTGTTTGTGTATTTGAGAGCGCATCAAGTTGCCCAAGTAAGAAGAATGTAAGATTCCACTGGTGCACTGAACACATATTTACTGAGTACCACTCTGTGCCAGTCAGATTTTAGGCCCTGGGTCTACAATGGCGGGAATGATAACCCCAATTCCTGCACTCATGATGCTTACGTTCTAGTTGGAAAAGACAGGCAGTATAAATATATGAACAAGTAAATGTAGTGTGTTAAAAATAATAGTAGCAAGAATATATCAGATGATTATAGCTTATGGATAAGTGACATCTATGACAGAGATGTTATAAGGGACCAGAGGAAGGAATTGGGAATACTCTAAAATACCTGCACTATCTTATCAGGCAGTATAGTGTAATCTGAAAGTGGTCTTTGCACAGTTGTAAATCTGTATTGCAAACAGATTTCTGAGTGGCTTGTGCTGGGTCCCAAACTCATTAAGTGCTGTACCTTCTCCTCTGTCCAGACACCAGAGCCTCTGCAACTGGCCCATTTAGGGCTAGGTACTTTTACCTGTTGGTTCACCTGCTGTGGATTTAGTCGGTGAGCCTCCTTTTCCATGAGCTTGGGGTCGGCCCTGAACCCTCTACCATGCTGCTGTTTTTGAGAATAAATGATTTCTTATGCCTGTTCTCTTACTCAGTTACCAGAGTCTGGTGGCTCATGAAAATGGGGGTGGAGTGCTGTGGGCTGAGACCAAAAGGTAGGAGCCTGGACCAAAAAGGGACTGTGACAAAATGGGTAATGCCACCTGAGGCAGGATAGGGGAGGGGGAAACCTGTTTTCTTTTTCTTTTTTTTTTTAATTTTCAAAAAATGTTTTATTTATTTTTGAGAGAGAGATAGAGACAGCATGAGCAGGGGAGGGTCAGAGATAGAGGGAGACACAGAATCCAAAGACAGGCTCTGAGCTAGCTGTCAGCACAGAGCCCGACGCAGGGCTTAAACCCATGAACTGTGAGATCATGACCTGAGCGGAAGTCGGACACTTCACCAACTGAGCCACCTAGGCAAGCTGGGAAATCTGTTTTCAATATAGGAAAAGAACCACACAATTTAAGGTCACGTAGCCCTGAGCAGGAAAGACACGGGAACCTGCCTTCATTTGACACAGCATGGCCTCTTATATTTAATTCCTCTCATTCAGAAGCCAACCTTTCTTTCTGGTTTTCTTAGAGCCAGCCTTGAGGGCCCCCTGGTGTTGAAGAATTAAAACCCAACAATTACAAAAAGGCTTAATGTCTACATACTGCCAGGCAATGGCACTGCACAGTAAAATCACACCAAAGTAATAGTACAAAATAATGCAAATTTGCTGCCATCCCACAAAACTCAATCACACAGACCCCTGGGTGTTATCAAGTCAATGTCTGCTTCCTATGCATAAATTAATCTACACAGGAGTATAACATGTTTCTCTTCCCTGAAGAGGTTAGAAGGAGTAGTCCAAAAGACCACCCTCACATTCTGACACCAGCTACAAGTTGAAGGGTGCCCCCAAAGCAGCCTAAGTTCTATAAGCTGCCAGAAGAACTCAAAGAACTCATTGAGAGTGATTATACTCACAGCTGTGGTTTATTACAGGGACAGGATACAGATGAATATCAGCCAGGGGAAGACATGCACAGGGCAGAATCCAGGAGGGTTCCAAACACTGAGCTTCCGAATGTCCTCTTTCTGTGTAGTGGTAGAGAGCGTTAACTCCTGACAACCATGTGTTGAGTACTGTTAACCGGGAAAGCTCACTGGAGCCTTGAGTCCAGAATATGGGGATGGGGGGGCGGGGGTGAGGGGAGAACGCTCCATTATATGAACATGATTTACTGTCCATATGGCTGATCTATCTCCAGGCTCTCCGGAGTTGAGCAGATATGTGACCCAAAGCCCCCACCCTATACTATATTGTTGGTGTGGCTCAAAGGCCTTACCCTAAATCATGTAGTTATTATCTGGCTGGCCCAATTCCTCCAGGGAAACAGGTGTTTCCATCAGGCATGATATTTCAAGGGCTTAGAGATCAATCCCCAGAAGCACAGGGCAGACCTGTCTTTGGGTGAGGTGATATGTACTATACACTCCCCCATTTTCCTCTTATTGGCTTTTGCTCTCCGGAGACTGCCGGGAGCCTGGGCCTCTCCCTCAGAAGCATCAGCCTGGCCGATCATTACTCCTCAGGCTTGTCTGGCACTACACCTGCCACTAAGCTATTGCTCTTCAGCAATTCTATCATAGTAATGACAGAGGCCCATAGTGTGGACATGGGAACACAAATAACCACCTCGATGCCTGTGCTTGATTTTCCTCTAATAAAACACTGAGGTACTTGCATTGATTAAGATAGGCATTAATGATCATCTCATGGCTGTCGTTTGCTTTTTACATCTGGGCAACAGCCCGCCCTGTAGTAAGAAATGAGTGTGTCCTCTCTAAGACTCTCATCAAAAACTTGCTTTTCCTTGGTTTTTTAATTCCTGAAATATCAGATACTCTAAAGGCAGAAACTCTTTCTTTTCCAAAATTACTTCAGCTGTTTACAAATCTATCTCCCTTACTGTGTGGTGAATTTCTCCAGAGAAGGGGCTCTATTTTAGGGTTCGGCCTCCTGACACCCTCCCTGGTATATAATCAGTACTCAATTAGTATCTCAGCAGTATTAATACAGTAGTATAATAAGGGTGTATGTTCTTGGCATAAAAATTATTGTTAAGTAGAAAAAATAAATAGAAAAATGTGTATCACATGATTGTACTTATGTATTAAAAAACTATTGAGAAGAAACATTTGGGGGGGCCTCTGAGGTGCTGATGATGTTTTATTTCTTGATATGAGTGGTGGTTACATCAGAGTGTTCACTTTGTGGCAATTCATTACACTATAAAATTATGATATGCCTACCTTAGTATGTGTGTGTTATACTTTTACTTAAAAATAGAGGCACCTGGGTGACTCAGTCAGTGAAGCGTCCAACTCTTAGTTTCAGCACAGGTCATGATCTCACAGTTCATGAGTTTGAGCCCCTCATCAGGCTCTGTGCTGTCAGCACAGGGCCTGCTTGGAATTCTCTCTCTCCCTCTCTCTCTCTGCCCCTCCCCTGCTCTCTCTCTCTCTCTCTCTCTCAAAATAAATAAATAAGTTTACTTAAAAATTAAAAAATAAAGGAGTATTAATAAATAGTAATTTTAGTTCTGAAGTGCAAAAAGTTAGCAGCCTACAAATAACCATTTGGGTAGTAAGAAGATGAAAGTAATTTATATTTTTTTACACATGCATCAAATACAACCGGAGGGATATACAAATGATAACTGTGTTTGCCTAGGGGGAATAGAAATGGGTAGCTCAGGGGCAAGGCTGAAAAGAACACTTCAACTCTATGCCTTCTTATAGTCTTTTGAGTTTTGAACTGTGGGAATGCATTATATATTCCAAACAATTAAATAAAAAAAAAAATTCTGGCAACAGGGTGATGATTTGTAAATTCTTTATTTTGGCTAATATTGACTGCCTTCATTACTACCACAGACTTCTTATAGCAGAGAGGCATTATTAACTAGATGTTCTGTTGTTATTAAACACTAAACATTAGCAGAAGATTGGAGGGCATTTAGAATGGAATAAGGAGAGGAGAAAAGAAGCTCAAGGGGGAACTTGAAGTCCTGTCCATCCTTGGTTATCAGGAAATGAGTAACCACATCAGATCTAACTTATATATCAGCCTCTCCAAAAAGGTGTTCAGAAAAAGGTCACATAACAATTATTCACTGGACAAAAAAAAAAAAAAAAAGTCAATGTTCTAAAAGAGGATCTTGACATGAAAGACCCAACTGAAGAACAATTATACATAGCACCATGACAGAGCTGGGATCACAGCAGCCCGGCATCAGTGAAGATGCTACTGCGGAGACAGCAATCTCTAGGGGCTAGCTCACACTCACAGGTGGACGGGACGTCTTATGGCATAAAGATGTTGTAGACGGTTCTCACGTAGATGTCATCTGGAGGAGGCTTCTTCTTGCTGCCAGGTTCAAGGAATTTCTTAATTGTAGGGATATTACTGATTTTCACTGAGAACTCCTGAAAAAAGAAAACACAATGGTTCTAGGTTAACAGCAAAGGTAGTAAGTTACAGTAAAAATACGGTTGTGCAAAATGGTCCATGAACATTTTTGCAATATGTATTTGTTACAGGAACCCGAGCAGAAATGTTGGTGTGGCTATTTACAATCTATGCCCACAATGGCTGGGATCTACCCTGAGCTTTATCCGGGCAAACCTCACAGTTAAGACCAAGATGTGCCTTCTTTTCAGATACAGAAAAATAAAAAAGATACTTAGATTACGACTATAATGCTTGCTTAAAGAGAAAAAAGGGAAATTCAGTACCTTAAATATGCTAATATACTCAGAGAAAATGCATGAGTTATTTGAATAAAAGTATTTTAAACGGTCATCATATGACACAAGTGAAATTTAGCTTCTTTGGACTTTTTAACTTCTATTAGCAAATGAATCCTCTTTCTGGCTATGACTGAGAGATGGCCAGTGGCATTTTTTAATGGCCTACGGCTCAGACACCACATACCAGATATTTAAGGAAATCATACCTTCCATTCATTTAGTCAAATCTTACCAATTCTCAGTAATTGAAAAGTCTATTCAATCTAGTAAAAATTTTGAACCATATGAAGAAGTGTATATCCATCATACATAATTATTCTAAAAAAATTTTTCAGAGAGGTCATTTATTCAAAAAACTACTATTTAGGGGCGTCTGGGTGGCTTAGTCGGTTAAGCGTCCGACTTTCGCTTAGGTCATGATCTCGCGGTTCGTGGGTTCGAGCCCCGCGTCGGGCCCTGTGCTGACTGCCAGCTCGGAGCCTGGAGCCTGTTTCAGTCTGTGACTCCCTCTCTCTCTGACCCTCCCCTGCTCACGCTGTCGCTCTCTCCTAGAAATAAATAAAAAAACATTAAAAAAAAAAATTAAAAAAAAAACAAAAACTACTATTTATTAAAAGTCTATAGTATACAAAGCACAGCCTTAAGCATGTAGAGATACCTAAACATATATACATATTTCACTACTATTAACAAAAGCTAATAATTACATCAATTAAAGCTATGTAAATGACAATTTTCTCTTTTTTTATTACTTATTTTAACTCTTTATATCATCTAATTTCAAGTACTATACTACATTTAGAAGCTTGTTCTATAGGATTCATCATTTAAAGATTTACCTGAAGTTCATATTTGTCACATACAATAAAACTTTTGTGACATCTGACTTTTTCTTTTATACCCTTTAATCAATACAGGAATACTCTCATTTCAACTTAGATCTGGTGTTTATTCTAAAGTCCTTTAATATCAAGGGACACTTGGGTGTCTCAGTCGGTTAAGTGTCCGACTTCAGCTCAGGTCTGCAGCCTGCTTCAGATTCTGTGTCTCCCTTTCTCTCTGTCCTTCCCCTACTCATGCTCGGTCTCTCAGTCTCTCTCTCAAAAAAAATAAAATACACATTAAAAAAATATTAAAGCCCTTTAATATTGATGCTTGATGTCATCAGAGATTAAAATTATATTTAGGTGTAGCCGCTATGGAAAACAGTATAGAGGTTCCTCAAAAAATTAAAAATAGAAATACCATACAATCCAGTAATTTCACTACTGGGTATTTACCCAAAGAAAATGAAAACACTAATTTGAAAAGATATATACTCTGGTTTCTCTTCAGATCGTATAAATCTTTCGCCTTTTACTAATTTGAAAAGATAATAAGCACCCCTATGTTTACTGTGGTATTATTTACAATAGCCAAATTATGGAAGCAACCTAAGTGCCCATCCACAGTTGAAAGGATAAGGAAGACGTGGATATATATATGTGTTTATATATACAATGGAACACGACTTGGCCATAAAAAAATGAAGTTTTGCCATTTGTGACAACATGAATGGATCTAGAAGGTATTATCCTCAGTGAAATAAGTCAGAAAAAGACAAGTATATGATTTTACCTATAGATGGGATCTAAAAAACAAAACAAATGAACAGAAATAGACACATAAATATGGAGAACAAACAGGCAGATGCCAGAAGGAAGGTGGCAGGGGGCTGAGGGGTGGAGTGGGAGATAAAGGCTTCTAGTTATAGAATGAATAAATCATGGAAATGGAAGTTACAACACAGGCAATATAGTCCATGACATTGTAATAGTGTTATATGGGGACAAATGGTAGCTACACCTGTCATGAGCACAGCATGATGTGTGGAGCTGCTGCATCACAGTGCTGAAACTAGCATGGCGTTGTGTGTCAACTATACTTCAATATGGCAAAAAAACCCAAAACACTAGACCCATGTTTCAAAAAATTACATCTAACACAGTGTGCCTGGGGTTTAAAAATAAGTTGTTAGTGTCATGGATGGAAAATGCCAATAGGTCCCCGAGTTATTTCAGGGACCTACTGGTATTAAAGTCAAGTTAAAGAAATGTTCGCCCCTATGTCTACAAGAGGAAATGAACAGATAGCTAAACAATATAATGGCTATTGCCTTGTTGAAGACTTCAGTTCTTATATTCTAGGTGTATGTGTTTAACTAGTGGTTATTGTCCTTACTAGTATATCAAACTGTATTTGCTAGACTTGGAAAAATTATTATTTTTTTAAGAAGCATTGGAGATTTTGGAGATCTAATGTATTTCTCTTGGCTTTTGGTAACTTAAGTCAAACATGTGACCATTTGGGTATGTAAGGGATTGACAACCTTTTCCTATAAAGGACCAGTTAGTAAATATTTTAGATTTTGCAAGCTGTACGGTCTCTATCAGAACTACTCTACTCTGCTGTGGTAACACAAAAGCAGCTGTAGACAACACATGCGTGAACAAGCACGGCTTTGTGAAATTGAAACTTTATATAATTTCATGTGTCATGAAATGTT
This sequence comes from Hyaena hyaena, assembly GCF_003009895.1. NCBI lineage: Eukaryota > Metazoa > Chordata > Mammalia > Carnivora > Hyaenidae > Hyaena > Hyaena hyaena. The sequence continues at coordinate 388,684 of NW_024081860.1, read as the reverse complement.
ATTCTTTTGATTTTTTTCAACCACTTAATATGTAAAAATTGGGGTGTCTAGCTGGTTCAGTTGGAGCAGTGTGTGACTCTTGATCTCGGGGTCATGCGTTCGAGCCCCAAAAGGGTGTAGAGATTTTTAAAAAATAAATAAAACTTTAAAAAAAATGTAAAAACCATTCTTAGCTCAGGAACTATACACAAACAGGTGGCTGCTTCATTTGACCCGGAGGCTGCAGTTTGCCAACCCCACCATATAGAGGAAAGCCCAATGGATCTGGAGATAAAAGGCTAAGGTTCTAGACAGAACTGAGGCACCCACTGAGCAGGCCATCTCGGCTGCTGACTTTTTGACACTGGGTCTCTGTTTCCTCATATCTACACCGAAAGCACTGGATGAGATTAGTTGTTTAAAGCCCTTTTCTGCTTTGAAGTTCCATGATCAATCTTAGCAGAATAATACTAAGGAATACGCAAAGCCGCACACAAGTCTCTCCTTGGAATTTCCGAGAAGGAGAATGAATGGTGGGAACTCTCTGGGGTGATGTTCAGGGAGCCTCTTATTTGCTCTCGGTACTCACGCTGGGACATTTCCAATTTGAGAGCACATGTTGCTGAGAATGGGAGCCACATCCTGATGAGGAGACTGTTTTTGGTGTTGACTCCAAAGCCCTCCTCAGTATAAATATGTTATGGACAGATGAGGAACGCCTCATCCCTGCGATTACCCCTAACGCAAGTTTGTTTCAAGAGCGTAGTTATGGGACAAAATTAAGCTAAAACTGCTTTCACAGGTACTGGGAAGACCTGGGGACCAGAAAATCCATTTCAAGTCTCTACTTTCATTTTACTAACTAGAATCTAAAAAAGGACACACGCACCACTAGCCATCCAACTGCCAGACACTGAAGGAAGAAAGACCTAAGAGTTCCGGACCAATCTCCTGTTTAAAACGTGGTTTCATTTACCTGGAGGTGAGGAAATGCAGACAGGATATTGGGGATTTTCTCTTCTAGAGCCAAGATGGTTTGGAGTAGAATCACGTCCGCAAGGCTCAGCTGGTTACCAACGAGAAACCTTTGCCCATGATCCCTTAAAACCTGCAGAATATAAATGTTTTGCATCGTTGACAATACTCTACACTGAGAAACTGATGGAACTATTGAGTCAGTGCAGTATCTCTGCATATCTTATACGCAATATCAAGAGAAGGCTCCTTATACCAGAGAGAGAAAACATACATAGGGTGTAGAACACTGAAAAGGAAGAGAAAATCTGAATTCTAGATTTAGCATCCAGTGCTTTAAAAGGATACACCTAGGGGCGCCTGGGTGGCTTAGTCGGTTAAGCGTCCGACTTTTGCTTAGGTCATGATCTCGCGGTTCGTGGGTTCGAGCCCCGCGTCGGGCTCTGTGCTGACTGCCAGCTCAGAGCCTGGAGCCTGTTTCAGTCTGTGACTCCCTCTCTCTCTGACCCTTCCCTGCTCACGCTGTCTCTCTCTCTCTCTCTCTCTCTCTCTCTCCTAGAAATAAAAAAAAAAAAAAAAAGTTAAAAAAAAATTTAAAAAAAATAAAAGGATACACCTATTCCATAAATGTATCTACAGAAATGATTAGAGGTGACCGTTTCAAGAGGCTGTAGGACATCATGTAAGTTACCAACAGGTCCCCTCCAAGGGCTCTAATCTCACTTGCTGGCTCTGTTTCTACAAACATCAGGACCCGCAGTCATCAACTAGACATGACCATAAAAAAGGCAGGGGCACCTGGGTGGATTAGTTGGTTAAGTGTCCAACTTCAGCTCAGGTCATGATCTCACAGTTTGAGTTTGAGCCTCACGTCAGGCTCTGTGCTGACAGCTCCGAGCCTGGTGCCTACTTCGGATTCTGTCTCTCTCTCTTTGCCTGTTCCCCACTTGCACTCTGTCTCTGAAAAATAAACAATTGAGGGGCGCCTGGGTGGCTCAGTCGGTTAAGCATCTGACTTTGGCTCAGGTCAGATCTCACGGTTGGTGGGTTCAAGCCCCACATCAGGCTCTGTGCTGACAGCTCAGACCCTGGAGACTGTTTCGGATTCTGTGTCTCCCCCTCTCTCTGCCCTTCCCCCACTCATGCTCTGTCTCTGTCTCAAAAAAAAATAAACTATAAAAATTTAATAAAATAAAATAAACATTGAAAAAAAAATTTTTTAAAAGCAAGCTTCCTTTCACATCTTCCAAGACAGAGAAAACTAAAAACACAGGGCTCATCCTGACTCCTGTTGTGAGAACAGCATGTTGCTTCAGAGATTCATAGGGATAGATGATGACCAGGAAGAAGCAAGGAGCAGTGGTAGAAAAGGGGGTGGGGAACCTCCTTGTGGATGCCCACAAGTGAGTATGAATGTGTGTGAGGTGTGTGTGTGTGTGTGTGTGTGTGTGTGTGTGTGTGTGTGTGGTGTCTGACGGGCTCTACAAACAACTCCAAATCAAATATAGCTCCTGGAGCCAGAGCAGGAGAGCACAGGGAATCCAGAGTTGCACTCAGATGCCAGGGCTCCCAATCCCAGCTCCCTATATTAGGCATGTCCCTCAATCTCTCTGTACTTCTGTTCCATTATGTGTAAAAAACAGTAAAAGTTAAAAAAAAATAAAGCTAAAATTTTAGCTTATGTTTTGGGAGGGGCCCTGACTCAGTGTGGGGATAGAAATATAAGAACCAGCAGTGACCTTTCACCAAGGCACCCCTTCCTCCCTTGTCACACCACATTTCTACATTATCATCTTGTACATGTGCAAAGTGCCTGTGGGAGAGAGACCATGAAACCAAGCAACTGAAAAACCCACAGAATACCTCTCCTTCTTAAATCTAATTCCACTCTCTTCTCTTTTTAACTGAAACATTTAAAACAATTGCTCTTAGGGCACCTGGGTGGCTCAGTCAGTTGGGCTTCCGACTTTGGCTCAGGTTATGATCTCACGGGTTGTGGGTTCAAGCCCTGCATCGGGCTCTGTGCTGACAGCTCAGAGCCTGGAGCCTGTTTTGGATTCTGTGTCTTCCTCTCTCTCTGCCCCTCCCCAGCTCACGGTCTGTCTCTCTCAAAAATAAATAAGCATTAAAAAATTTTTTTAAACAATTGCTCCTGGGGAGCCTGGGTGGCTCAGTTGGTTAAGCATCTGACTTCAACTCAGGTCATGATCTCACGGTTCGTGGGTTTGAGCCCCATGTCAGGCTCTGTGCTGACAGCCAGCTCAGAGCCTGGAGCCTGCTTTAGATTCTGTATCTCCCTCTCTCTCTGACCTTCCCCTGCTCATGCTGTCTCTCTCTCTTAGAAGTAAATAAAACATTTTAAAAAAATGTTTTTAATTACAAAAAAATAAGCAATTGTTTTTGTTGAGAAAAAGAGGAGTCTGAAGCTCAGAAAAACAGATATGTTAATAAGATGAGGAAAATAACAAAACAAAAAGCAGAGAGCACAGGGGAGAGAATAAAACAGCAATGGTCTTCTCATCATACCAAGCCATCAGGTGGGATGTTGATACACAATGGCCCTTCCCCAAATGTTTGTGGGATGAAAAGAAGGCCGGAATTAGGTAGTTTCTGCTTTTCTTCATCTTACACAGGGTGGGCACTGGTGAACAATAATGCGCATGTGTGGTGAAGCCATGTTTTTCCCAGACTTCTGAATAACATGGTCCAATTGGAGCCTGAGTGGCTTCAAAGCACCCTGGCTTTGCTCTGACACCTAATGCAGCTCTTGGGAATCCACGAGGTTAGTGCAGCAGCTTTCCACTGCCCAGAACAGCACGGGGCGTCAGTGACAGCACCCTTGTAGTCTGGCCGTGCCGTGTTCATGGGCTGCTCTGCCACCTACCTTTTCAAACACAGGAAAGTATCTAATTATAGCCTTCTGGGCCATGTTAACCACTTCCTTTTGTTGATCATCTGGTTTTAGGAAAGGATGCATGATAATCAGCTCCAGCAGATCGAGCGTCCCCTCCACGTACATGTCAATCCTTAAAACAACAACAAAGTTTTCTCAGTTTCCCCTTGTTTGAACTCATCGGCTTCCACAACTAAGAATTCAGAGTGCTTTTCCCTTAAGGCTCTGGTGACTTAAGGACCCAGGAGCATGTATCTATACCTGGCTCAAGAGCAAAGATACAAAGTCAATCTTAGTTGTAATTTGGAGAAATGTGTCACAGATCAGAAAGCAAATAGTCATGACATGCCCCTCTCCAGGGCCCCTGATCATCTACCCTTACTCCAGGACCCACGCTTAGTTTGGGTAGAATTTCACATTTATAAAAATAGTGGCTACCATTTATGGAATGCTGGGTGTGTACCAGACATGGTGCGAAACACCCTCTACCCAATATTTCATTGACTCCAATGAAATTATCAAGTATATGCTATTAATATGTTGTATAGGACACACAGCAGGACTGTGGAACTCATCACTTTGCCCTGGATCACGCATCTTAGTAGGTACAACCCGGACCAGGCTTTGAGTTCAAAATATAATCCAAATTATAATCAAGGCACAGTATCCCTGGCCTTGAATGTCACAGCAGCTTCCTGTTCTTAATACTCAGTGATAATAAATCTGTAAGAAAGGTAAAAAGCATTTCAAGATGTTGAAACCTGAAACAATCACACCCCAAATAGAGGATCCAGTATCTGAACTCAATTCTTAGCTATTGTTTTACCCACACTCTCTGTACTGATTTTCCACCTGGTTTTTGTTCCTGGTTTAGTCTAATGATACAAGACATAGAGGAGATGGAGTGTGCTGTAGAGACTGCTAATCGGCTAAGGTGTCAGTGAGTGACAAGCAAGAACACTTGAGAGGGCCACAGTACAGGGTTCTCTCCTTGAGGTCCTTGCCGAACATGTGGTGCTTCTCTGCTATGTAGTGGAGGATGCTGCGGGTCTGCACCAACTTCATCCCGTCAATTTCAACCATTGGCACTTGCTGGAACAGCAGGTGGTTACCTGAGAATGGAAGCCCAGAATGAGAACTGATCTCTTCCCTGCCCCCAACCCCTGAACATGCCCTACTGAATGAAAAAGGACGGAGGGGCCAGAGCTTTGGGAACAGTGTAAAGCTCCCTGATGACAGACTCAACTTCATTCAGGGTAGATTTAACCATCAAAGAAGACTGAAAACAAGCCCCTGTTCAAAACCTTCCTTTTTCATGCTCACATCAGGAAAAATATCCACCCACCGTGACAAGGGGCAAGGAAGAATGTGGTGAAGATATTTCTTCAGAGCCGCGCTGGCCAACCCAGTCAGTAGCCAGGAGCTGCATGTGTCTAGTTAAACCTACATTTAAATTAATCAAAATTTTGACAAATTTAGAATTCCATTCCTTAAGCACGCTAGACACATTTCAAGTGCTTAGTGGGCATGTATGGCTAGCAGCTATGACATTGGACTGGGAACAGAACATTTCTGGCACACCTGGGTGGCTCAGTTGGTTGAGCATCCGACTTTGGCTCAGGTCATGATTTCGCAGTCTGTGGGCTTGAGCCCCGAGTTGGGCTTTGGGCTAACGGCCCAGAGCCTGGAGCCTGCTTCCGATTCTGTCTCTCTCTGCCCCTCCCCTGCCTGGACTATCTCTCTCTCTCAAAAATAAATAAAACATTAAAAAAAAAAAAAAAAGAATAAAAAAAGAACATTGCCATCACTATAGAATGATCTACTGATTGCACTGCTTCAGACAATCTGATCATAAAACCTAAGCACCGACTGACACTCATGTGTACTCACTGGGCTTTCTCTTCCACAGCCACAGACCACGTACCACGAAGTCTGCTGTCATGAATCAAAAACCAACCCACTGCTTTTTTCAACAAACCTGTGTCAAACACTTTCCACATACTAAGCCCTGAGGAGAGATGCAAATATAAGATACAGCCTAGCCCTCAAGGGGCTCAAGAACTGGAGGTACATGAGTGGGGGAAATGAGTACTCAACACATGCCTAGTGACATGAGGCCAGTGGCACACAGGAAGGGTGACATTACAGTTGGTACCTCTCCAGGGGGCCTTCAGTTGGGTCTGGAGACCCTGCTGATGGCTAGGAGGGAGGCTACTTACAGTCACTAGGTATTCCTTATGGAGCTTAGTATGGAGGGAGTGGGGCTGATCAGGAGTTAAAGGGTGGGGGGAGCCTTTCACTGAATTCATTTCTGTCTAGTATTCACTGCAAATACGCAGCCCAGTATAAATGGGGACTTCTGTCTGCATACTCAAGCAGGCATTGATGGCTCAGACAATTTGGAGGGAGTGGGGTGGGGAAGATGAAGAGGGAAGGGATGAAAAGAGGGAAGAAAAGGGGAGAGGTGGTTAGGGGAGGGCAGGCAGAGAAGAAAGGGATGGAGAAGGGCTGTTCACCTAACGGTTCACTCTCTTTAGCTCACAGAGAATAGCAATTTCAGCTACTTCTCCCCCTTGGTGTTAGGATACTGTTCTGAGACTTCTGTGTCAGCAGCATCTTTGACCTTCCCCATAAATATTGGTTCTTAAAAGAAAAATCACCACTACCGAACAGTTGTTTCATTTTCATACTCACCATCCTGCAACTTCTGTAATTGTTCTTTTGTTTCTAAGAATTCTTCATCAAACTAAATTAAAAAAAAAGATACCTCCCATGAAGGCACATAACATTACAGGATTAGGACTGAAAATACCAAGTTAAACGGTCTCAGAAGCAGAAAGAGCACACTTAGCACCCACATCTTGGTTTCCCTGTATCACTAAAAGAAACCGGGACTCCTGGGAGAAAAGGGTGATGCTGGTGATCAGAAAGGAAGGAAGAGCTCAAAGACCAATGAGATACGGTGATACAGCAAAAGCAAGCAGGACCCTACCTGAAGGCAAGTCCTTAGTCAAAGGAGGAACAATTGAAGCATCAGAAGAGTAATGTTAATTAGGGATCATCACACACTCCAAACAAAAAAATCCCTCTGTCCTTATGTGATGATATTCACAAGGCAGAAGGAAAACCTCTTTTGTTTTACAGAAGAATTAGTGCTAATGATAAAATTAGAAAATCATCAATTTATAACCTTCAATGTAACAACTGATTCTGATAAGGATCAAAATGAATGCTGAAATCATGGAGTTACAGGACACAGAATATTCAAACAACCTTAAAGTATCGGCCCCCAAGTTAATTATGACAAAGGAAAAATGCATCTTGGTGGTGGAAAGATTTGGAGATCACACCATCTATCTAACCAAGTGGTCAAACTTAGCTCTCCATTGGGGGACACTGAGACATTGTGTGCTTCCTGCTGTGACACAGTGAGAAGGGCACAGTAACACTGTAAAAACACTGCCAGACCTACCTACAAGGTGAAAATCAGGCAAATCCAGGCCATGGGATACTCTGTAACAAAAATGGCTGAGACTCTTTCAAACCTATACAAAACTTGTTTCCTTTTGTTTTACTTGTGTTTAAGCTTCTCCAGGGCATGCAAGGTCTGAGAACAACAGGTTTGAGGGATTCACCTCAGCCATTCCCACTCTGCGGTCTTTACTGCTTATCGGGCTCTCCTTTTCTAGACTTCCAATCACTTCCCAACTGCAAGTGTGAGCTCCATTCTCCAAGGACAAATCTTCATTTAAAAGAGATTGGACTTTAGCCAGGTAGCCCTCCTCTGATAATCCTTCTATATGGAATTTGGTTTCCAAGTCGTGTGGGAGTTCACTAAGTTAGTTTCTGCTTTACCCATTTCTTTGTGGTTTCCCTCCACACTGGTTGGAAGAGTGGGTTCCACTGGGCTAATTTCTCTACGTCACCTGCCTGCCTACTTTGACTGGTCTAGGGGAGGTGGGTCCCATGACCCACGTTCTTTTTTTTGTGTCACACTTACTTAAGGTTGGTTTTCTACTGCTATCACCGAGAATCTTGACTTCTATATAGGAGAGTAGGAGGCATGAGATAGAATGAGGATTGGAAAGAGAGAAGATTTGAGAAAGGATTGTATTAAATGCACAAATAAGATATCCATTGCAAATCTATTCAATAAGCCAGAACTGCAAACTCAGAAGCATGCAGAGAAAAGATAGGTAACATCAATAACCCAACCAGGTTCATTCAGGTCATGGGACCAAGAATTTTTTTCACTGTCTTCTTAACACAGTTAGAAAATACATCCTGAGACAATGGGGGAATCATGGGGACTGTGATGAACTAGAAAGGTCCATCTATAGTAGAAGTCCTTCCTTAGTCAGATTGAGTAATTACTGCCCTCTGGAAATGAGGGCCCAGTATTATCAGATCTTCAAATTTCTCAAGAGAAGTCAGAAGTCAGAATTTGTATATAAAAATTATTATCAACTCGCTTAGAAAACTGTAAAACATTGTGTGGTGAGTTTAATGATATGCAAAGAAACCAAAACTAAAACCAACCAAACAACACAAAACCGCAAACCCGACAACCCTCATTTGCCATCTTTGGAGGTTGCTAGGGTAACGTCTATAATTATTCTGAAAATCGATAAAGAGGCTATATCATGCATTTACCTTACCCTTCTCATAGGGGCTGTAGTTCAAGGTAATTAAATAGTTAAGTGCAAAATTACTCTTCAGAAGAGAAACACAGTTGTTAAACTCAGATAAAATGACAGACAGAAATAGAAAAAGCACCATTTTGTAATCCCTAGCAATAATGACGAAAATAGCTGCCAAATCCACTAGTTGAGAAGGTGATGGAGGAAACTTTATGCATGGATCCAGGCTGACGTCACCAGAGCACACCGATCAAGCCCAGTGTTGCTGAAAAGGCGACAATCAAACATCATGCATCCCTTGATGTTGTATAATAAAAATATTATGTACCCAGTGTCCCTGTGATGGAGTCTGACAGGAAAAAAAAAAAAAAGATTTAGAGATAGAAAAAAAAGCAGGCTGGATTTGATCATATCTCTGGATCCAACTAGCAGCTTACAGGAAATATAGATAATAAAAGAATATGTTAAAATGAGGGTAAGTCAGTCAAATCCAGAACGGGGGAAATTCTACCCAGTTTCTTCCACATATAAATGGCACTAAAAACAGATGCAGACACTTAGCACTCAGCTGTTGGTTGCTAATACCACTTGCTAATAAAAGGGACCAGGGCTCCTTGGAAAAATACCAGATTCTAAGGCCAGGGCAAGGAAAATGCAAGATGAGCCTGGAGCATCTTGTAGTGCCAGAAAGTAAGAAAGAGCTGAAGGGAAAAAAAGAAAAGGGAGGATGGAGACATGTGCACAGGTGTGACGCAGAAGCCAACCCGAAAGAGCTAATGGCCAAAATGGGACAATCAGAGCAAGAGAGCATTACTGGATTATAACCCAAAGCATAAAATAAATACTATATACTTAAGTCCATACTGATATAAATAAGTGATTGAATAGATAAATGGACAAGAAAAAAGCCAAATTTCCCTTATATAAGAAATCTAAACAGATGCCGCCCCCTCCAGGAGGCAGAGTTTAATTCCCACCCTTTTGAGCGTGGGCTGAACTTAACGGTTTTATTTCCAAAAAATAAAAGGAATAATAACCTTTTTACAATGAAGAAACCTGGCAGACACTGCCTTAGCCAAGTGATCAAGGTTAATGGCACCAGTGATAACTCATGTTACTATTAATCCTAATATGATGCAATGAGAAGGGCACTTGACCTCTGTGCTATTCTCTTCCAAATCCCAAACCCTAGTCCAATCATGAGAAAACATCAAACAAACCCAAACTATGGAGAATTCTACAAAAATATGATAACTACTTTTTAAAACTGTAAAGGTCGTGAAATAAAAGACTGAGAAACTCACAGATTGAGAAAGACTAAGGGAACATAGTGACTAAGTATAATGTGGGATCCTGGAAGAGTAAAGGACATTATTGGCAAAACTAATTAAATTCAAATAGTCTGTAGCTTCCTGTGTTAGTTTCTTAGTTTTGACATGATTATATAAGATGATATCATCAGGGGAGACTGAGTGGCTGTTAAAGAACACTCTACATTATCTTTATAACTTCGTTATACATTTAAAATTATTTTCAAGTATACAGTTTATTTTTTTTTTTAATGCAGAGGGAACTGTTAAAGATTATAAAAATCCTGAAAGAAACCTAAGCAAATGTGATGTGTGGGCATGATATAGATCCAGACTAGAATAAACTTACTATAAAAAGACCTGTTTGAGGTAATCAGACTATTAAGATATTGGGAAGGAGCTGCTAATTTTGTTGGATGAGATTATGGTATTGTGGTTATGTTTTAAAATCCTTACCTTTTAGAGATAAAAACTACAATACTCCCACAAAACAAATGGAGGAGACAGATGAAACGAGATTAGCACAAAGCAAATGACTATTGAAAAATGGGTAAGGGAAATTTATGTCAATGGCTTCCCAACCTTCCTAACCCACTAGAACATTTCCATAAATAAGAAGTTAAAAAAACAACAAAAGGAAAGACAAAGCCACAATGGGTCAAAACCTACACATACGCAGAGGAAGGCTGGCTGCCAGGTAGAAGCCATTGAAGTGGAGAGGAAATTTACCTACAGCTTGTATAATTAAGAAAAGTTGTAACTGGCAAATTTCAGGTTCATTCCTTTTCTCCTTATTAATACTTCATGGTGATAGATCAGAAGCCAATGATTAAATAAAAGTGGAAAGTTAAATAGAATTCCATTAACCCCATTCCATTTATAAAGAAAAAACCCTTGCAAGGAAGGAATCTTCTGACTCAACCAAGCATGTCTGATTGACATGCTTGGGTGGGGGAGAGCACTAGAACAGGACTCCGCCATTTAGGTTTTCCTCAAAAGTCTCAAAGCTGTCCGACCTATCTGTAAAAAAACAGCATATAGGGTACCTCGACTCCAGCGGCAGCTAAAACCCATCTTACGGACTCCATCCGGCCTCTTCCGTTGGGATAGTGTAGCTTGGGCTTTGCTGCCATGATGGCCTTTCAGAAAAGGCTTTCTGAAAAAAACAAATACGTAGCTCCTCGCACACCAGCAGTCTTATTTCGTGTCGTCAACCTGGTGCTCGCGGGCTAAATGAATATTCAGGATTTTGGCGCCGGAAATCGGTTTTGTTTTTTGTTTTTGATGACTGCGTTTTCGCTCACTCAAACATACCACCATTTTCAAATATTAAAAGAAACAACCACCTTGGCTTCCATACCGTTTCTATTTATGATTTCTTATTCTGGAACTTGGAAAGCTGGGGCCATTAGCTGTAAAGACATCGGTAAAGTACGGTACTTCACCTATTCAGAACATCATAGACTTTGACCTTGAAAATCTTAAATTTTTCAAATTGGGTCTGGTGAGGCAAGACGCGGAGGGCCGCGGAGAATAAATTATGCACTCTTTGGAACCCTTGCAAGAATTCATGCTTTCACATGCATCATCATATGTGATTATCACAGCTACTGAGGGACGGACCAGCCGAGCGCTACTATTGTCTGCAAAATGTGCGTCCGTCGTCCCGCCAGCGGTAGCTTCCCCAGGGTCCCGCACGTCCCCCGCCACAGCTGGGAGGTGAGCCTCGCGACTCCGGAACGCGCCCAGGCCACGGCCTCGACCACCCGAGATCAGACTCCGGGGCTACTTCACGCCGGGCCGGGGTTCGGGAAGATCCGAGCTAGCCCTCCACGGAACCCAGCGGGTTCGGATTCCGCAGAGCGGGTTAATAAAAATCCGCACACGGAGCCAGGAATGACCCCAGCCCCAGCCAAGGAGCCCACGTCTGCCCAGAAGGAGGCGGAGGCGCCCAAGGACGAGATGGAGGGAGACGAGAAGGATGAGTGGGGGTTGGGAGAGAGCTGGGACGCACGGTGGAGGAAGAGGCTCGGGGCCGGGGAGTGGAGGGGCGAAGAAACCAGGCGAGGGGAGTGGGCGGGTGGGAGCCGCAGGAGGGAGACAGACCTGGAGTCCGCTAGGAGCACCCGAAGCCTCACAAAGCGCCCGGCCAGCGGTCTGCAGCGAGGCGGGACGAGCTGGCCGCCAGCAGGCGCTCCGGGGGCGAGGCTCTGGGAAGAGTCGCCAATCGAGACGGCAGTGTTTAGCATGCCCCACCCATCTGCAAGGCATTCTGGATAATACGAGAGTAGCCCACATTCAAACCAGCTTCGGCCAATTTTGGCATTCTTGAGGAATGAAATGGCCTTCGAAATGTTGCTTAGATTAAGAGTTTAGTGAAAAAGCCCTTTTAGAGATCCTGTACAGTTAGGATAAGTCAACCTAGCCATAAAATGAAAAATCTGTTTAGGTTTATATAGCTCATGCGCGCCCCTAGTGCTTCGGATGTGAGGGCGATCTGGCTGCGACATCTGTCACCCCATTGATCGCCAGGGTTGATTCGGCTGATCTGGCTGGCTAGGCGGGTGTCCCCTTCCTCCCTCACCGCTCCATGTGCGTCCCTCCCGAAGCTGCGCGCTCGGTCGAAGAGGACGACCTTCCCCGCTAGAGGAGGACCGTTCCTCGGTCAAGGGTATACGAGTAGCTGCGCTCCCCTGCTAGAACCTCCAAACAAGCTCTCAAGGTCCATTTGTAGGAGAACGTAGGGTAGTCAAGCTTCCAAGACTCCAGACACATCCAAATGAGGCGCTGCACGTGGCAGTCTGCCTTTCTTTTAAGACTCTAATCGTGATAAAGTTTTTAAACTTTTAAAGACAACGCCTTAAAAATTCATAAAATAGGTATAGCTAATATTTGAAGGCGGTTAAGTAAGCAAAGTACCTATGAGAGGACGAAAGACATTACATAAAAGTACTATTATTAAACAGAACTTGTTCTCTCATTTCGTACATATATTAGTATCTATGCTTTCACCCCTTTCTTTCTTGATCACCTTGAGCTTTACCATTCATTTCAGAAGCTAAGTCATAGGGTAAACAGAGCACCTTCCTGAATGGGAGGAAGGAGAGCACTGGGGTGGAGGCGTCAGTGTGCTAAAATAGTAAAAATCAGTTAAAACGAAAACACATAGTAAAGCCATCAAGGCTATTAGAATGGAATACAGAATTCACATGGATCTCAGTTTAAAATATATGCCTTCAAAAGGACTTCAAAACTATTTCAGCTATTTCTCCGACTATAGATGTTAATTTATCGTTTTCCGCAAGAGGGGCTCTCGAGAGTACCTGCCTTGAGAGGCCTGTGGAGCTGAACTACTACAGCAAATAATACAGACTTTATTTTCCATAGATTTCTCTGGTAGGAGCGTGGAGAATGAATTGGGACAGTGCAAAGTAGAGAGAAATCTATTAAATATCTGAGTGTATTAAAGCACCACCATGTATTTGAAGACTATGGTTAAGAAAAGCTGCGATATTGAGGTAGAAGATAAAAGATTTACTAATCAAGTCACAGTGTTGCAGGATTTTTATTTTTACCTTAAAACCCGGAATTTGTAGTCTCTCCACTTGGAAGAATGAAGAGACACAAAATGAGCAGCAAGCAAAAGTTTACTAGGGTATAGAATCAGAAAGCAATAAAGTAGGAAAGCTCCCTTTACAGAGAGGGAACACTAAAAAGTGAACGTCCACCAACTACAGCCAAGGGTCCTTGTTTTATAAGGTTCTGGTCGTGCCCCTCCCCCTCAGTCCTTCCCCCTGGTTCCTTCTCTGGATCTACCCTTATTAGCTGGATAGTCCTAGGTGCTGGTTCCTGATTGGAACCTTTTCATTGCAGACTTAGATCTTTTGTCAAATTCCCAAGGGAAACCTGAGAAGTAGGTGGGGTGTGTTACATCCTTAAGAGGAACCTTAAGCCCGAAGGGGTTTGCTGTGGTCTGAGACTTCCAGCATTGTTCGAAAATGTGTCTTTCCCCACCCAGGGATCTCAGGTCCTAATCCTTTCCTTCTCTGCCTATTTTATCCTATTTTTTTCCCTATCATAACGGGAAGGAAGAGAAATAGTCTAGAATGATGCATCCCCTTCTCTGCCCAAACACACACATTTCCTTTTCCATCCTCCTCTATTTTTCATAACTTATTGTCATCTAACATACCATGGATTTTGTTTACATATTTTGTTATCTGTCGATTTAATAAAATGCAAATTCTGTGAGGTTAAGGATTTTCATAGTTTTAAAAGAATACACTTTTGGATATCCTGCTGCTAGAATAATGCTTAGTCCAGAGTAAGTGTTCAGAGAATCTGTGTTGGGAAAATGAGTGAATGAATAAATGAATGAATAATGCATTAGTTTCTGCTCCATAAAGGGTGGAGGAGGACAAGACTTGAGAAAATAATGAGCAGATTTGTCTTTCATTTCTCTAAGCCATTCAGTTGGAAATGTCCACTAGACACTTGAATCAGCCAGCAAAGACTCAGACAAGAGAACTGAGATGGATCCAACTGGCAGCAAAAGGATGAGCTTATCCAGAGAAAGTATGTAAAGAAGATAAGCAGATCAAGAACAGCTAGGCACCAGAAGTCAGAATAGTCACTCACAAATAAGACTAACAGTCTATGTTCAATTTCACCTTTCTAATTCTGACTTAACACAGACGCGACTCAGTTTACCATAGGTAGGAAGTCATGTTTTCCAGCCCTGCTGAAAATAATCATTCTTTATTCATTTTTTCTAACCCATCTTTCTGTAAGAATTCACTTTAATCGAACTAGACAAGTATTATTCAATACTTTTCTGATAAACCAAACATTTATCTCCGTTTCCTTATTTCTAATGAGTTGAAACATCTCAAAGTGCTGATAATTTACTAGCTTTTTTTTCTAACCTACCAAAATGGCAACTTCATAAAGCCCAGCCTAATACAACAGGGATAACAGTATCCTAACAGTCTTATTTACCTAAATGAGAAACTAAAGCAGTATCATAAGACTCTATGATGACACAGGCTTGTGGAGAAATAAAAATCGTGTTATAGTAATTCTGTCATTTTATGACAAGTGCCTTCAAGTCATTTTATTAGTTGGAAGCTTCTGAAAATGTTCTATTCTTAGAGACCCTTGGAGTTACTCTCATTCTGGGATAGTCTTAAACATAGTAGATAGTATGATAGTAGATAGTAGAATCCACCTACCTGATATGTTTTCAATGCCCAGAGGAATCCTCAGCCTTCAAACCTTTGCCCACTCACTCAGTTGCAGGTTAAAAAAAAAAAAAGTACATTAACAAAAATCACTGAGCTTTAAAATAACAGAGCTTTAAAGCTCAGTTTGAGAGAAGGTTTATACATAAAACATTCTGGGAAGAGGAAACAATTAGCTTACATTCTACCTTAGGTATAAATGACTGGTATCAAACCCTATCCTGACAGTAAGGCAGTTTGTCAATTTTGCTCATCTTTTCAAACAACCAACCTAGTTTGGTTAATATTTTCTATTGTTTTTCTGTTTTTTATTTCATTTATTTCTGCTCTACTCTTTGTTATTTCCTTTTTTCTGCTAACTTTGGGCTCAGTTTGCTCTTCTTTTTCTAGTTCTTGGTGGTGTAAAGTTAAGTTGTTCGTTAGGGATCTTTTTGCATCTTAATATGGGTGTTAATTGCTGTGAACTCCCCTCTTAGAAATGTTAATACTACATCCCACAAGTTCTAGTATGCTGCATTTACAGTTGCATTTGTCTCAAGAAACTTCTTTATTTCTCCTTTAATTTTTTTCTTTGATCCATTAGTTGTCCAGTTTATTTTCCAGTTTTGCTCTTGTTATTGATTTCTAGTTTCATGCCATTGTGGTCAGAGAAGATACTTTTGGTGTAATTTCTGTCTTCTTAAATTTGCTAAGACTTCTTGTTTGGTGGCCTCACATACGGTCTATCCTAGAAAATGTTCCATGTGCACATGACAAGACTGTGTATTCTGTTGCTGGATAGAACATTCTGTATGTGACTATTTGGTATATAGCAGTGTTCAAATCCACTGTTCCTTTATTGGGTTATCTACTCATTGTTGAAAGTGGTATATTAAAGTCCCCAACTATTATTATATTATTGTTTATTTCTCTTTTTACCTCTGTTAGTGATAGGAAAAGATAGGATAAAATAGGCAAAGAGGGAAAGGATAGGACCTGAGGTCCCTGGGTGGGGAAAAACACATATTTTGGAACAATGGTGGGAATGTCCGACCACAGCAAACCCCTTCGGAGTTAAGGTTCCTCTTAAGAATGTAAAGACCTCACCTACTTCCCCTCAGGTTTCCCTCCGGAGTTTGACAAAAGACCTAAGTATGGCCATAGACCACCCCTCATACTTGAAAATGAGCCAAACAGCACCTAGAACTATCCAGCCAATAAGGGTAGAACCCAAGAAGGAAAAACTGGAAAAAATAGGGGTGGGGCTCAATCAGAACCCTATAAAACAAAGACCTTTGCTTATTGTCAGCAAGCATTCACTTTCTAGTGTCCCCTCTCTGTAAAGAGAGCTTTCCTAATCTTACTTTCTGTTCTTACACTGTGCTAAACTTTTGCCTGCTGCTCATTTTGTGTCCATCTCTTCATTCTTCAAAGTGGAGAGACAATGAATTCTGGCTCTTGTGGTAAAGAATCCTGCAACATTAGTTTTTGCCTTATATATTTAGGTGTTCCTATACTAGGTACATAAATATTTACATCTGTTTATCTTCTTGATGTATCGACCCCTTTATTACTATATAATGACTTTCTTTCTCTTTTTACCATTTTTAGTTCAAGGTTCATTGTGTCTGATATAAGTGTAGCTACCCCTGATTTTTGTCGTTATTGTTGTTACCATTCATTTGAAATGTCTTTTTCCATCCCTTCGCTCTCAGCCTATGTGTGTATTTAAGGCTGAAGTGAGTCTATTGCAGCAGCATATTATTGAATTGTGTGTGTGTGTGTGTGTGTGTGTGTGTGTGTTTACCCATTCAGTCATGCTATGTCTCCTTTAACTGGAAAATTTATCCCCTCTATGTTAAAGTAACTATTGATAGGTAAGGACTTAATAATTGCCATTTTGTTCATTGTTTTCAGGTTGTTTTATAGATTCATTATTCCTTGTTTCTTATCCTACTGTCTGTTTTTGTGCTTTGATGTCTTTGGTATCAGTATGTTTTGACTTCTTTATCTTTTCCTTTTGTGGAATGACAACAGAATTTTCCCTTGTGATTACCAGGAAGCTTACATAAACTGGGAACTTACATATCTTAAACTGATAACAACTCAACCAATAGAATTCTTTTTTTCCCTAAGTTTATTTATTTATTTGGGGAGAAAGCCAAAGAAAGAGAGAGAGAAAATCTCAAGCCAAATCTGCAAGGTCAGCCCAGAGCCTGACACAGAGCTCAATTTCAACAATTCAAACTGTGAGATCATAACCTGAGCTGAAATCAAGAGTCAGATGCTTAACTGACTGAGCCATTCAGGCGCCCCATAACCAATAGAATCTTTAAACTTTACACTTGTTCTTTTCTTCCACTCTCACTTTCAGGTTATTGTTGTTACAATTTACATGTTTTTAATATTGTGCAACTAATAACAGATTATTGTAGTTACAGTTATTTTGATGTTTGTTTTTTTTGTTCTTAACTTTTAACTAGAGGTTTGTGTGAATTATGCATCACTATGATTATATGGCAGGATCTAACAATGAGTATATATTTATCATTACCAGTGAGATTTATGCTATCTTTTCATGTTTTTATGATGTTAATTAGAGTTCTTTTATTTTCACCCAAAGAAATCTTAGCTTCCTTCATAAGGCAGGTCTGATGATAATGAATCCCTCCGCTTTAGTTTGTTCAGCGAAGTCTTTATCCCTCCTTCATTTCCAAAGGACAGCTTTGCTAGGTAGAGAATTTGGGGCTGACAGTTATTTTCTTCCAATTTTTTGGATATGTCATCTCATCCTCTCCTAGCCCTAAGAATTTCTATTGAGAAATTCACCAATAGTCTTATAGAGATTCTCTTATATGTAACTTCTCTCTTTTATTCTTCCTTTGTCTTTGACTTTAGACAATTTAATTATAATGTGTCTTGGTGCAACTCTTTTTGGGTTTAACCTATTTAGAGTCTTTTGGTCCTAAAGGATCTGGATGTCCACTTCTCTCCCCAGGTTTGGGAAATTTCTAGCATTATTGCTTTAAATATACTTTCTGTCCCTTTCTCTTTCTCTTCTTCTACAATTCCCATAATATGAATACTGTTTCATAGTGTGTCCCATAATTTCCATAAGCTTTCTTCATTTTTCTTTTTTTTTTTTTTTTCCATTTGCTCCTCTGGGTAATTTCCAGTGTCTCATCCTCTAGGTCACTGATTCTTCTGCATGGCCAAGACTACTTTCGAAACTCTCTGTTGAATTTTTCAGTTCAGTTATTGTATTTTTCAACTCTAGGATTCCTGGGGTTTGGTGGAGTTTTTTTTTTTTTTGTAAGTTTGCTGTTTTTTGTTTTTGTTTTGTTTTGTTTTTTGATGGTTGCTATTTTCTTGTTGAAATTCTCATTATTTTTCATGTGTTGTTTTCCTAATTTCATGTAGTTGTCTGTGTTTTCTTTTGGTTCGCTAAATTTTATTAAGAGTATTATTCTGAATTATGGGGTGCCTGGGTGGCTCAGTCGGTTGAGCATTGGACTTCGGCTCAGGTCATGATCTCACGGTTCGTGGGTTCGAGCCCCGCATCGGGCTATGTGCTGACAGCTAGCTCAGAGCCTAGAACCTGTTTTGGATTCTGTATCTCCCTCTCTCCCTCTGAACCTCCCCTGTTCACGCTCTCTCTCTCTCTCTCTCAGAAATAAATAAAACATTAAAAAAAATTTTTAAAGTATTATTCTGAATTCTTCATCTGCCAGTTCATCGATTTCCATTTCCTTAGGGTCAGTACTTGAAGTTTTATTAGTTTCCTTTGGTGGTTCCATATTTACTTGATTTTTTTTTTGGTGACCCTGGATTCCTTACATTGGTATCTATGTATTTGAGTAATGGGATGCCTCTTCCAGACTTTACAGATTTTCCTTGGGAGAGACAGTTCTTCACCAGTCAGCAGAGTTTGGGTTTCTGGGTGTGTCTGCTGGTAATGTCTTTGGACAGAAGAGGCCTAATATTATGGTCTATTTTTGGGCAAGGCAACTGTTCAAGTTCTGGTGATGGGGATGAAAGAGTGTGTCACTGCCTGAGAACAGTTGGATAGGACTGCTGGCTTGGTTCCCTCCCCAAGAGAGGCTGTAGGATGGCTCTTGCCGTTGCCTGACTTTTCTGGGAAGGCTTGCTAGATGGTCAGGACTAGGGACTATGTTCAGTAATAGATGAGTCTATGAATTAACTTCCTTGCCTTAGTAGGGTAGCAAGACAGATCCGGGGCCTATATAGCTCAATGTCTGGGGACCCAAATCAGGCCAGAGCATGCACTGAATTTTGTGGGAAGTGAGGCTATTGGTTTTGCTTTGCAGATGCAGAAAGCCATGGACTGTGCTCTCTGTTCAAGTGTCACCATACATGGGACCGTTGAGCAGGATACACAGCTGTGTTCTGGTTAGGTTCCCTCATTGGATACCCTGAAGCCTGTATTCAGTGATGAGCAGGACTACAAATCAGATTCCCTGCCTGGATGCAGCAGGAGAATCAAGTCTAAAGCTCTTTGTGGTCTTAGTTCAAGCCCACCCACACTCCAGTTCCCTGACCAAACAGGGCCACTGGCTTGGCTTTGCAAACTGTAAACTCTATCTGCTTCTAGGCTTGAGTACTGCTGGCCTACATAGTTTCCAGGCATTTTTGCCAGCCCTTATGGTCAGATGGATCCAGAAGATAGCCTCTACAGCTAGTAGGGCCATGTGTCAGCTCCCTTGCTTGGGTGGGCGGGGGAGGGGCTGCTCCAGGCTACTGTCAAGTTCCCCAACAGGCTCTCAGGTTGGGAGGAGCCAGGAGCTACCCTCACCCTTGGCTGTGTTTCAATCCCCCTGCCTGTGCATAGCATGAGAACACTGCACCTGGCTTTGCTCTGAGGGTGATCAGCTCTACTCAGCCACTTCTTAGCTTGGGTGCTGCTGGGCCATACAGATGCCAAGAGTTGTTGCCAGCCCTTCTGAGCAGATGGGGCTGGGAGACGTTCCACAGCAGATAGGGCTATGATTCAGCTCCTTGCCTGGGCATGGACAGACTGAGCTCAGTGTCAGTCTGAGCTCCACAGGTCAGCAGTGTTCTGAAGGGAGGGGCACGCTCTGGGATTCAGCAATTTGTGTTTTGTAAACCATGTTCTTAAAAAATTCTTTCAAGGATTCAAAGAATTTCTAGGAAATGAATTCCCAGTGGAGTCTGGTATGTAATTCACAAAGTGATGCGTTTCTTTTGAAGGCGTATATTGTACATAGGAGTGTGCTGTGAAAAGCTGAAAACATACAAGGAAGTGTTAATCATGATGAATGAAGAAATCGGCAGCGAGAAATTGTTTCCACCTACTTTTTTTTTTTTTTAATAAATATTCCTACTCACCTAACTTGCTAAAGGCTAAATTGAAAAAAAGTCTCCAAAAAAATAAATACAAAAATGCAAGTCTCCAGACTTCAGGACGACTCTGCACACTGCTGCTCTAAGCATATGCTTTCAATTTCATGGCAGGAACACTGTGCTAAGCATTAAGGAGAAGTTATAAAATGTCAAATTTCCACACTAGGAAATACTGTTATTTTATTTTATTTTTTCAATTTTAGAAGGGAAGGAGGGGTAGAGAGAGAGGAAGAGAGAGAATCCCAAGCAGGATCCATGTTCAGTGCAGAGCCTGATTTGGGGCTCAATCTCCTGACCCTGGGTTCATGACCGGAGCCAAAATCAAGAGTGGGATGCTCAACTGCCTGAGCCACTCAGGCTCCCCCTAATGTTATCCTTTGATGGAAGAATAATGAAAATAAAAACAGAACACTCAAATCATTTTTTTTTCTTAAACTGTATCTTTATTTGGAGCAGAATTTTCCTTACATAAAGTTAACATTTTTAAACACCTCAGGACAAACTATTCAAAAAGCAACATTTTATTTCAGAAGGGGCTTGTTTCAGTGGTTTTCTGTCCTTCTATCTTCTCATCATTATGAATATTTGCTTTATAAATAAATATATTCTCAAGTGACTCCCTTGTAATCAAATCAGGTGACTAAACTGCTATCAGTACTAAGATATCTGAGATCAGAAGACTGTTCGGGTCATTTCAAATTCACATTAGCACAGCGTCTATAAGAAACTGATAATACAGATTAATGTGATGCTTGCCTCCAGTTTGTCTTCTGAATGGCTTCCATGAGAAGGTCCTCACAATAAGTTATATAAAATACAGTACTTTGGTTGGATATTGTAAAAATCATTCTAAAAATTAACCACATATATTAAACAATTTGCTACAGTATGCTTTAAATGACATAAAATAATTAGCATGTCAAACATTTTCTTATAAACATATTGCTTTTGGTCATACACTGAGCTAGAACATACAGGCTGCATTCTTTTTCTCTCTTAAATGGCACAAAACAATGGCTTGATGGTAGGGAAACGCTACTTCATGAGAAAAGGTGGTGCCCATGATCTCCAGTGGTACTGGTATTCGTACTTAGGCATTACCTTGATTTTATTCAATTTTTGAGAACGTCAGAAGATGACACAGTATCAATTTGTCATAAGTATATAGTCCTTTAGGCTATACATATAAGAGATGTGTCTAAAAAACTGTCTGAAAATCAATTTTCTTCCTACTTAAACCCTATCCTACATAAGCTGGGTGAGTGCTTAGTAATTAATGGAATTTTATTGTCAGATGAACAATCACACCAAGAGTAGTTTTTACGCCCAGGAAGCTTGAGGTTTACACACATCCCCCTCGGCATACCACCATCACTGGACCTTTGGGCTTGGAGTGAGAGTTGTCCCTGCACCATTTCCTGACACCCCAAAAAGCTTTTTGACTGGAAATGAGGTATAGTCATGGATAGGTACAGTGAAAGAAATATATGCACCAGGTAGCATGTGATTTTCACTTACCAAAAAATGGTCACTATTCCCTTTTATAGTAAACAGCTTGTATACACATCTGCCCTTTACCAACTTCGGGGGGAAAAAAGAGAACTTCCTAGGATTTTGCTAGTTCTCTAGAATTCACATCGCTTTTTCAGTCTTCTGTTTTCCTAAACCGCACATCAGTTGCTTGACTTTCACATGGATAAATGTGTTTGGCTACCTAAGGGAACTTGTTTACTTAGAAATAAAGGAAAACATAAGAGGACAAAAATGGAAATATTTTCTGAGTTTGGGCCCACAAAAAGTATTAGGAAAACAAGTTTATAATGTGTAACAACCGGGTGACTAGGCTTTTGAATTAAAAAAAACATAATGACCTTAACATAAGCTAGAGGGCCACGAATATGGTATTCACAATCCATTAGCTTCTCTAAGAGGTATGTACAATTTAAAACCAGCTTTCCAGCAAGCCAGGTAAGGTTACAGATTCACTTACTTTTTATACATAATACAGAAAGGGAAAATAAATATTAATCGCAGTAAAGGACTCATCTCTGAAAACACATTTTCTGTTGCTTTAGATAATAAGCTGAGCATATAATACAGAAGTGAATTCAGCTTCAAGTTGTGCTTACATATACATATTTGTTTTCTGAAGCTTTGCTGCCAGTTTGTTCACAGAAAATATTACCTACCAAATCCACGTCCATCATGTGCTTTTCTCATGTCCGTAGGAATGAGAGTGCTTGGTCAGATACATTTTTTTTTTTTTTTGTCAAGTACATTTTTGAGCCAGATTCTCCAAAGCAGAAATTACTCCCTGATGTAGATGAGGGCTCTTTGGCAGCCATGGCAATTTGTTAGGGCTGCAACATATTACTAATACATCAAAGCAGTAATTTACCAACTTACGAGGTTGAACCAAATCAAAGTGCCAATATTTGCTGTAATCTATCATTTTAACCTACAGAAATGACAATTTCGTATGGCTCAATTTGCTATACCTTGGAATCTGGAACCAAGTAAGAGCAGCTTGGGAGAATGTAAGTCAATGCACTATTGAGTTTGTATCTTGTTCACTGGCGGAGACCTTCCCTCTGGCCTTTCAGGTAGCCACGGGGGGAGGCACCGCACCCTACAGAGATGGACAAGTGGACCTTTTGTCTTTTTCTGTCCCCAAACTAGCTTTGTTGTTTTGAAAATTGCTGTAAACATTCCTCTCAACGGAACAGCCTCTGCCCAACAAATAGTGTTCCCACTATGTGAAGAAACTACACAAGGTTAAGAGTTCAAATGTGGCACGCTGTGGACACCAGCCTCACGGTAACTGTGACTTCCCAGGTAAGCGCCTGCTCCCCAGTGTGCCCTGAGACTTTGGCTAGAACAGAAGATTACTCATTGTCTGTCCCTAGCCAGGCCTGGAGAACTGAGTTGAACACACAACTTGGATTAGTTCTTATAATAAAAAACCCTTCTGCTCTTTGACACTTAGCTTTCTGGTCACGCATCCTGGCAGGGACCTAAGTCTAACTGACTGTGTTTTAACCTTTATGTTAAAAACCTGTTGGCCTGAAAGCTTTCCTTCTGTGGGACCTTATACAATTTGATTTCGAAAATGGAAGAGAAATAGAGTATGATGGCCTAGCGTGGTGAAGCTTCCTTTCATTTCACGTATCTCCGACCACCATAAAGCGTTGTTGTAAACATAAAAAATAATTACTTAAGAGTTCTTTCATTTGGGAAACAACATAAAATGAACTGTATAATAGTACTTTCAGAACAGTATGGTGGTATAAAAAAAAAATCAAACGAATAACGGGATATTGAGAAAAGCAGATCATTTCTGTAGTGCTGATCCTAGTCTAAGAGGGCATGGAGGGCCGAAGTGCCACATTTAAAATTTAACCACTTCACAAATATCTGCACACATGGAGTAAATAACCCTCTATCGTGTAGCCTTAAATTGCACCCCTGCTGCAATACTGCATCAATATTATTAAATTTTTAAAAATCTGTATAAAATATTATCTGGAACCCCAAAGGAAAGTCAATTAATTTTTAAAAAGTTCATTACAAAGTTGACTGTAGAAAATGCTAAAACATAATCCATATATACAAAATGCCGCTGTTTAAGAAAATAATGGGACCCAGTTTTAGAATAAAATAATTTTGTACAAAAAAAGGGTACTGCGTTCAAATCAATATTTAAAAAAAATTTTTTTTTAAAGAATATTGAAATGTCTTCGTTCAGAAGAACAACTATAAAGTGTTGGTTTGCTTTTACGCCATCTGCAAGCTTCTTGCTGGCAGAACACCAGTTGGCGGAGGCTGTGTGTCCTGCTTTCCCGCACCCCCAGAAGTTTCGGGAGAGTCACCGCCGAGACGCGTACTTAGAAGCCCAGTCCGTCCGGCCATGCACTGGCTGGGCAGCCGGCGGCCGGGGCATCAACCCGGGAGTGCTTCTAGGCTGGGTGTGGAAAAAAGGTCGCCCAGGATGAGGTCTCACGGCCTTCAGGGAAGAATAGCCTGCAATTAGAGAGGAAGGCAAGTCAGACTGATGTGGGGACTCATGCAAACAAAGCAAATAAATCATCGTGGCAATGAACATATCAGAAAAATAAGAGTTCAAGAGAAGGTCTCACCTCCTACTTAGTCTTCCCTCTCTCAGTTAAGGACAACTCCACTCTAGTTGTCTGTCCCAAGATACTGGTGTGAATCCTGACCCCTCCCTTTTTTTCACATCCCCCTTGTCACTGGTCAGCAAATGCTCCTGGCTCTACCTTCCAGATGCACTTGCAGCTGTCCCAGCTCAACTCCTAGCACCCCGGCCCACCATTCCCTGCCTGGACCACCGCTGCAGCCAGGTGGCTTCCCTGCTTCCAACTTTGTTCCCCACTTTCTGTCTAGTGACGGCCAGCACCGGAGTGAGGCTGGAAGACGGAAGTCAGATCACTCCACGCCTCTGCTCCAGACCCTCGCCTGGCTCTCTCATGTCATTCACGGTGAATGACAGCACATTTACGGTGGCCTGCAGGGCCTCATACCACCTGGTCTCCCGTCACCTCTCTCCCGTGCCCGCTCCCCTCCATCACTCATGCCACCCCTGCCCTCTGCATCCTTGCTCTTGCTTGAACATGCCTGGGCTCTCCTGCCTCCAGACCTGTGCACTAGGAACCCCAGGCTGGGGACAGTCTCACCCTCACTGCATGGGTGGCTCACTTGCTTCCTTCACACCTTCACTCAGCATCTCCTTTGCGGCGAGGTCTTCTCTGGGCTACGCTCTTTAAAAATGCACACTCCAGAGGTGCCTGGGTGGCTCAGTTGGTTGAGCATCCAACTCTTGATTTTGGCTCAGGTCATCATCCCAGGTTCGTGGGATTGAGCCCCTGGGCATGGAGTCTGCTTAACATAGTCTCTCTCTCTGTCTCTCTCTCTCTCTTCTTCTGTCCCTCTCCCTCATTCATGTTCTCTCTCTCTCAAAAAAAAAAAAAATGCACATTCTAACCTACACATTCCCTATATCCTGCCAACTTTATTTTTCTCCCTAGCATTGGTGACCATCTGATTTGATTGTCTGTCGAGTGCAAGTTCGTGGGACAGGGCATCTTGTCTGTCTTCTTCACTGGTGGATCCTGGCACCAGGGCAGCAGACACCATGCCTGGCACAAAGCAGTTGCTCCATAACCATCTGCTGCACTGACTCACGAATGATCTGAAACAGAACTTACCAGGGGAAGGGTCTGGAATAGGTGCCAAGTGTACCCTCTGCATAGCAGAACCAACTTCTTTTTTCAGAAAGGAAGGGATATAGTTTCCAGTCAGTCCACTAGAACTTGTAGAGCCAGAACCAACTGAGGTGCAAAAGCAAAAGCTCATTACTACAAACACACGTGCACGTAACACCAACGGGGTTAAACAGGTGTGGAACGATAACTTTACTTTTATGGGGCAAATATGAAAAGAAGACTGAATTCCGAGCAGAGCACTTCTCCACACCACACTATTGGAAAGGCTGGGGATGGAGACAGCAAAGACAGCACTGCTCCTGTAGCCTGCACCCATGCCGAGCCCGGGGGGTTGGGGGGTTGGTTAAGAAAAGGGCAATGTGCAGTTTTCTTTCTTTTTTGGAATAATAGGTTTAGCATGTTCCGAGATCTGTGGGGGTTTTTCTTCACTCCGTAATACAGAACAGTTCTCCTTCCTCAGTATGTACAAATTCTGGAATACAGCTAAGCCATAATTACTTTAGCCATCCTCTTACTGAGCGGCACACAGATTATCTTAATTATCTAGCGATTACGAGTAGTTCTACACTAAACATTCTTGTCCGTGATCAGAAAGGTTAATGATTATTAAATTATATTAAATATATTCACTTCTCATGACACTTTTCTACTGAGAGTGCTTGAAGGGCTGGAACTGTATGCTACTCATTTTAGTTATTCTAGGAGCTCAACAGGATGCCTTTTATGTAGCCAGTAATCAATACGTATTGGATGGATGAATGGATATCTGGAAGCCTTATCACTAAGACTTGAGGAACACACAGAAAGATGACAAATGTTATTATGGGCCATTGTACAAATGGGGGGGATAGCTGGTAGGAAAAGAGGGAATTTGTGGTAGAGTTGCCGCGTGTCTTCACAATGTAGTGGTCCCGGCAACTGCTTAATTGAGGCAGAGTGGCAATGCAGGTGTGAGGAGTTGTATTGTGCTAGAGCACATTTTGCATTTTTGGTGAATAGATATAGAAAAAAAAAACGGGGAGAGAATTTGAACAGGTAAGTCCCCAAAGGGAAAAGAGTACAGTCAATAAATACAAGAAAAGATGCTCAACCTCGTTAGTACACAGGACATGCAAGGTTACGCCACAATAAGATGCCATTTCACGCCCATCACATCAGCACACATTTTGCAATCTTGACAGTACCGAGCGGCATCAAGGATGCAGCACAACTCCCAGACCCTGCTGGAGAGTAATTTGGCAACATCTGTAAAGTCAAAGATGAGCACACCCTTTAACCAAACGAGCATGTTTACATTTACACACAGTGGAACCTTCACACAGGTGCACACCAATGGGGTCCAACAAGGTTCACTCGGCGCTCTTTCTAATAGCAAAGACTGTTTGCAGCTTACACGCTCATCAAGAAGAAAAGAATAAATAAATTACGACCCAGTAAAAGTAATCAAATCAGGGTGTGGTATAGTTATATATATTAGATATGTTATACAATACATAGTGTGATGTGTCTTACAAATATGTGATCGCCCTATCATAATATAATGACTAAAATGAGCAGAGATCCAGAATTATGTTCACATTAATTTTCAGACATGCAAAAACACACTATGTATTTCATGTATCTTTTAAAAATGCATAGAAACAATAAATGCACAAATGAAGAGAGGAGAAGAGAGAAAGGGTAAAAAAGCCTAGAGGGTGGGCTTCATGTATTTGCAAACTTTGATTCCTTGAGGTGGAAGGGAGTAGGTGGAGGTCGATGCACATTTGTTCTTTTTTGGGTTTCTCAAAATAAATAAGCACATAAAGCAGGAAGAAGTGACACCCGTATGTTCACCTGACAATGTGGAGGGGGAAGCAGCTGCCGGTGTGAGGGGAAATGACATGGCAGATGGGTCTGCTGGGAGCGGCGGAATGAGCCAGCCTGGGAGGCTTATGAAATTCATTTACTCACGTAAAAAAAAAGTGACGATGGCCTTTGGAGCTGTCCACCTTCCAACCACAAGGGGTTGTGGTGCTCTGGGCTGAGGCTGGGTCAGCAGAGGGAGGGGACGAGCGGGAGCAAGGTGGATGGGGCTGAGGTGGACAGCCCGCAGGGCAGGGTCTCGGGAAGTCAGACGAGCCCGACCCCCTGACTATTCCTGATGACAGCCCCCCAGGTGGCTGGCTGAGTCCCCAGAGCCTGCTGCCAAGAAAGAGACAGCAGCCCAGGCCTGGAAAAGGGGCCCTGGGTTTCCATAGCTTGTCTCTGCCATATTCAGAGAATTTGCCTCTTGTCATCAAGGAGTTAATAAGCACTACTCACCTGAATTTATTTTGCTGATTACTGATACCGTCCCTGAAGATTTTCCAGACAAACCAGAACTAGACCACGGGTTAGACGGAATGAAATCCTTGCCTGGATTTGGAAGTACGCCATTTCTTATATTTATTCCTAGTGGGGAAGAAATTGTTTTCAAATACAAAAACACACATCTTAAATCTTGCACCAGATTTCACGGTGAAGTTCTCGCAGAACCCAGTTTGTCCAAACTTCCTATGTTTCAACAATCGGAGCAAGAACCCACCGGGCTGTTTGCTGATGGATGGCAGAGGAAAGACGCTGTCCTTGGGTTTAGCACGTGGTCTCACTGGTGGGCGCCCTGAGAGAGGTCTCCTAAGCTTCTCGCAACAGATGTGTCTCATGTCCCATGTCCTGGCCCCTCTGGTGCTATCCTGAGCGTCGCTGCCCCTGGACATCCTACCTGGACCCCTTCAAGGGCCACTGCCTTTCTGTCACCTTCCCAAGTTTTTTTTCCACCCCCCTTCTGCCCGGCCAGCTATGCAGCCCCCTGCTCTCCTCTCTCTGCATTCAGTCCCCCAGACCCTCCTTCTCCCCTGACCCGGACCATTAGTGCCATCAGGTGCTGGTGACTCAGGTCCTCGTGTCCAAGGCTGACCTGACCTTAATCAATCACCTCAACTTTAAGCCAAACCACCCACTAGACGGCCCACGTTCCCATTTATGTCAAGCACTGCAGCTATTTTTCAGAACTGAAAGACTGAATTCATCTTTTATCCTCCTTCCTCTCCTGGAACCAAAAAGAAATAACTCTCTAATTCCCTCCCTGCTCCCTTGGGCCCATGGTAGCTGTAGTTCAAGTCTCTGCCCCTGCCCCCTGGACCGCTGCTGTACCTCATCACCTGCTCTCTCTTCGTCCAGGTTATCCTGGGAGGCCAACCAAGGGCGAGGAGTCAACACACCAGCAGGGTCTGCTGGTCCCACCTCCTGTCCCCTGAGACCCGCAGCTCCTGCCCCCGAACCCCTCCCCACCTCCTGCACGAGAGCTATGGCCTGCCCTCATCCACTCAGCACACAGACAGACATAAACCCAGCACGCTCCCGAACTAAAACCTTTCGACGGCTTCCTGCTGCTTGTGAAATAAATTCCAAATGTCTTACAAGACTCCCAAAGATGCCTCATGCTACATATATCACCCCCTTACCATGTTCTGGCCACGCTGGCCTCTCTGCCCTTCCCCTCACAAGCCACGCCCTTTCTTGCCTCCTGGGCCTTTGCACTTGCTGCTTCCTCTGCCTGGATTGTTCTGCTCGTTTGTTCTTCCCTATTATTTGGGGCCCAGACTGGACTCACTTGCTCAGAGAGGTCCTTTCTGAGCACTCCATCTACAGTTCTGCCTCCTCCCTGCCTTATATCATCCTTCACGTGACTTATCACCACCTGAACTACTGGTTGTCTATTTGTTTAGGGTCTGTCTCCCCCCGACTAGAATGTAAACTACGTGGGGATGAGAGTATTGTCTGTGGGGCTGCTGTCGAAAGTCACTGTATGGACTGTGATACCACCGCAGACTGTGTGGTCCCTGTAATTTCCCGAGTGCTGGAGCACATCAGATGATCGGCACGTATTTACAGACAGAATGAACTTATGAATGAATGGTAGGCTGATGCTGTAAGCTTGGAATGTGGAGAATCTGGAGAGAGGCTCGGGCACCCATCAAACTATAGCATTTATACTCACCCCCATAATACCGCCAGAGAGTGTGACTAAGCTTCTCCCCTGGTCTCCTGAGAGCACAAAGGACTGCTAGTTTTTCCTAAACCTGGTCTGGTGCTGGGGCCTCAGGCATGCCGCCTGGCTCTCGCTAGTTTCTCCCTCCCAGAGGCTGGACCCTGTTTCTACTACAACATTTTTTTTTTATCTTAGGTAACTCTAGAACATAAAAATGTGAGGCCTGGGCTTCAGCACGTATTTTTATGATGTTCCCACCAGCTCTGGGTTCTAGAAACCCCTAAGCTCTTGCCTTCCAAAACAGAGTCTTTGTGAAAATGGGAAATGGTTTCTTATCAATGATGCAAGCAAGGGCAAATATTTCTATTACCAGGCAAGTATCGGGAGTGCTTCAAGTAGTGTTGCTTGGCTGCGGACCTCAGGGTCGGGGTATCTCGCCTCTGATAGGAGGTCTGGGTGGGGGCACTATTTCCTGTGCCGACGGGCTCAGAGGGCTTCAGGTCCAAAACACTCTCAAATCTGAATCAAGGGAAGGTGACGTAGGTCAGCATGATCGAAAACATCATCAGAAAGGTACAGATCACTTCACAAGTCCCAGATCCGATCTGTTTACAGAGGTAATGTGCACACTTGCCTGCACAGGGTCTCTTCGCTCTGTCTCTTCTTGTTTTTCAGGTCTATCCTGCTGAGGGATGGGCTGAAATCCAAGTCATCCAAGTCAGCCCAGTCATCAGAATCCTTTGTTGACCGGGACACAAGACCCCACCTTCTCCTACTCTTTGGCTTGATCTCCCCATTTTTGTGTTCCAGGCCAGTCAGCATTTTCTTTGTATCCAAGGATAGGGGGGTGGGGTGGGGGGGGACAAAGCAATACTTGGTGTTAATGGAGCTCACACATAAGTAATACCCATTCCAAACTTCCCCGGTTATGAAAATGAGGATCCGGGGTGGGGGGGGGGGGGCTGTCATTCCCAACATGCACTGCTTATCTGAAAGGGCAACCATAGAAAGCACGTTCCCAGACCTCTATCTTTTACATATCCTGCGCAGATTCCATCAGTTTGCATCCTATGGGGACAACTGTTGTACAAGATAAGGATTTTAGAAAGGAAATTTAAGATGCTTCTCACATATGGGGAAGATGGCTGGGTTGTGGTCTGGGCCTCATCCCTGAAAACATTAACATGCATTATTCTGTCCTAGAGATGCAAGAGAATTATAGCTCAGATGTCAGTCATCCTGATCTTTTACAGAAAACACTGAAATGTGCCTTCTTTGAATACTATTTAATTACAGAATGACCTACAACAAGAAATTTCTAAATATATGCTGCTTCCAAAGTTGTGGGCTGGGGTAAAGCGAATGGTCTAAAGACACCACTCTTGTAACCTCACACAGTACCTCACAGCATTGGTTGGGAGCCAGCACTCAGTGAATGAAACTAGTTAACATAAAAAAATACTACTTTTGCATAAACGGTTAGAAAATCAGACTCGCAGGGGTGGCTGGGGAGCGCAATCAATTAAGCGTCCGACTTTGGCTCAGGTCATGATCTCACGATTCATGGGTTTGAGCTCCGCGTCAGGCTCTGTGCTGACAGCTCAGAGCCTGGAGCCTGCTTCAGTCTGTGACTCCCTCTCCCTCTGCCCCTCCCCCGCTCAAGCTCTGTCTCTCGTTCTCAAAAATAAATAAACATTAAAAAAAAAAAAAAGAAAAAAATCAGAGTGGCAGACAGTATTATAAAACTACCAGTCACTAGATGCCCTGGTCAGGTTATTACTGAATCTAACCCTCATGGTTTTCTTTCGAGCACCAGCCCAAGAGGAGAAGGAAGATCTGGGTTCAATTAACAGTCCAGCACTAATAGCATTACTTGATAGCATTAAGAAGAATGATAGTATACAAACTTTATTACAGCACTTTGTGATTTTTCAAAACATCTTCATAAGCAGCAGGACCTTTGATTCTCATGCCCCGTCTGGTGGGCAAGATAGGCATTATGATCTTCCTTTCACAGATGATGAAACTGAGTCCTCGGGGATTAATAATAACAGTGACTAACATTTATCAAGTTCTAACAAAGTGCTAACTATGATTTTAAATTCTTTCAAGTATTAACTCGTTTAGTCCCCAAAAGAATTGTTATCAGGTAGATGGCAATTATTATCCCTGTTTCACAGGAGAGGACCTGAGGAGCAGGGAGGCCAAGGAACCTGCACAGGGTCACGGAGCTAGGAAATAGCAGAGCTGAGCCTGGGGTCCCTGGCAATGGGAGTGCCCTGTGGGGCTGTAAGCACCACATCACAGCCACCAGCCACGAGCACTGCTATTAACAGGCATAGCCAGAACCTGAATTTAGGGCTTCAACTCCAAGGCCAAAGCTCTTTTCACTACCCCATGGTATTACAAAGATGCGCTTATTATAATTAGACTTTATATGCTGAAAAAGAAAACCTTCAACACAATAAATGGGGTCAGAAGAGGGATGTGACAGACAAGGCTCACTAGCAAATTGCTCACCGACTGAGGATTCTTGGTCTGGAGGGACGGGAAGAGCAACGGGCTTGGCTTGTTGTCCGGAAGATGGTTCAGGTGATCTGTCCTGGAAGCCTCTGCTTTGTAGGGGTACATGAGATGCTGAGGGGGCTGGCTGGCCTGATGCTGTCTCGAAGAAATCCGTGCGTGTGGCTTGGTTGGGGGCTGGGCAGGTGGGACTGGTTTAATGTGAGGTGGGCCTGCCTTTTCCAGGACATCCTTCTGTGGTTTTCCTGAATCCTGAAGGCTCTGTGTGGTGCTGCCCAGGGGATGCCCAATCTGGAAGTAAGGATATCGAAGCGCCTGGAATAACACATAGGGCTGCTTTAGGAGAAAAGTCTACCCAGGAAGCCTAACACCATCAGGCTCACTGAACTACATTTCATGGGATCAGTTTACTACGGTTTCTTATCCTAACCCAACTAGAAAACAGCATCTCGAATGTGTGACACTCTTTATGATTTTCTTTATCTAAAATATAAAATGTATACACAAAAAATTATTTGGATAAGCGATCAGTTATACTGCCATTACCTTTGCTACTTCTGAAAAGTATTCTGGCTCAACACAGATGCTGGCTTGGTAACTTATCTGCTATGTGCCTTAAATATAATGTTTCACCTTTCTAAGGCAATTTCCTCAGCTTATAAAAATAAAAAAAAATAATATAAAACAGAGGGAGCCAATAATCCTGGAAGGCTGAAGAATCAAGTATAAAATAAGCAGGTACATTACCCCAGGAATGCCAAGAATGTAATACAGGATATAGTTAAAACTTGCCTCTCCAGACCACTGACAAACCTTGTTCTTCTGAACAATCCAGTTTTCTAGATAGGGGATAAATCTTAAAGTGCTGGGGTTTATAATTCTTTCTGAAATATTCTCTGCATGCCCTAGGCTTTTTGAATGGAAATAACTGAACATAATATAACGCTTCTCGATGACTCTGGGACATAGTTATAAACATCTGTAATGATTATACGTAAGTGTAAATACAGAGGCTAATAATGTGGATACTCTGATCTTAAACCCTGGTATGTAACTTGAAAAACAGCTCAACCAACTAAGCTACCCAGATGCCTGACACTATTCTTAAAAGTACACATTGCTCTTTTGGTTCCTTGTGACAGAATTTCTTCTTTTCTTTTTCCTTTTAAGTTTATTTATTTTGAGAGATAGAGAGCAGTGAGCTGGAAGGGGCAGAGAAAGAGGGAGAGAGAGAGAATCTCATGCAGGCTCCTAGCTGTTGGTGCAGAGAGCCCAACATGGGGCTGGATCTCATGAACCATGAGGTCATGACTTCAGCTTAAATCAAGAGTCAGACACTTAACTGACTGAGCCATCCAGGTGCCCCAGAATTTTTTCTTTTCATCTCTTGGGTACAACCATTAAAAAACTGGGTTCACCAGAAAGCTTTTCTCCTGCCCTCAGAATATTTGTTGAATTTTATCTCCTGAAGTGAACTTCTGAGAGCCCAGCCACCCAAAGCCTTATGGTGCCAAATTATGGCTCTTTCTTCTCTGGGCCTTTGGAAAGATGCTTTTCTATAATTCTTTAACCCCCAACAATCATGCCTCTGGTTCGAGTCTACTGTCTCATTAACCCTATCTTCAAATGTCCCTGTTACTTTTATTTAGCCAAATCATCCTCTCTGATTAGACATGGTCACGTTTGTTATTCCGACCAAAGTAACCTCCAATGAGACAATGAGCAAACTTGAGGCTTGCAAGAGGCACAGGAATGGTTGAAGCCACAGCACTACCGTGCCTCTCTGGATGCATTATACAATCTACAGTGGATTGAGAAAATAGGAAGTATGAGGCAAAGACTACCATCTGCACGATGGAAATGCATTTGGTGTACTATCTGTACTAGTTACTGGATGAGTGACTAGGGCAAATCGCTTACATTTCTGAGACTCAGTTTTCTCACTTACAGAGTGAAAACAGGAACACTTATTTCATGGAATCTTCATGGCATTAGAATCACATAAAAACTACATCTACAAACTGTAAAGTGCTATAAAATGCTAACGATGGTTATCATCCCAGCTCTGTCTCATCTGTTGCTCTGTGTCATCTGTAAAATGAGCAAGTTGGATTTTATAAGGTATTTTCAAATTCCTTTTCAATGACCAGTACTGCCTTAGAAGCAAAGTGCTTCTTAACTCAGAGAGAATTTATTTGAAAACATTCTCCAAAGAAAGGCAGATATATCTGTTTATTTTCATTTCCATGTATGTGGTAATGGGAGCTATATGCCAATTTTCAAAGCAACTATATTGTTTAAACGATTAACTATGCATAGTGAATTTCAAACTATTTTATGTTTTTATATGTTGTATACCATTAGTGGCATTCAATATTATTTTTCAACCATACTACTAAATAAAATACTTCCTATGAGATTGATAGGAATTATTCAGAGTCAGAGATGAACTTCCTAAGAAATGCATCAAACAAGGAAATGGAAGAAAACCTGACTGGCTGTTGGCCGTTTCTTGGGATCCCACTGAAGCATGTCTCTCAGGAGTTGAATGGCTTCACTGCTAGCATTTGGAATCAGGGTCTTTAAGTTATTGGGTACACACTGGGGCCAGCGGAAGTTCATTGCACTTGAAAGTTGGTAGCCTTCAGGCCAGTCGGTCTGAAAGGAGGAAAAGACAGAAAACCGTGCTTAGCTGATATGTTGTGATAGTTTACATTCTGGTACATGTAGCCATAATGGAAAAGCAATCATGTCATTATCATGTTCATACAGTGTGGCATTGCGTGTGATGAAACCCAGGGGGATGCTAACGGAGAGACTACAAAGAACATGAAGTCTGGGCAACAGTGGAAAAGACAATGAACTGCCACCAACTTATTTTATAAACTTACATGAGATAGTTCAATTAGTATTCTCCTAATTGTGTTCCATGAGACAGAGGTTTTAGAAACTGCTAATGAGAAATTGGGGAGGGAGGGAACGGAAATAATACAACAAAACACCTTGTCTCCGGTTAAATGTATTTGTGATACCCTACATGTTACAATATTCCCATCTTGATGATTCAAAATAAATATGCGAAGAAGTCCAATAGTAAAGAAAGCTGTTTCACTAAGTCTAAAGCTCTCCCACTGCCTCATGCATCATTCGTACGGGACACTAAATCTGGAGGATATGACGGAAAGTGATGAACAAATAATCTTTAAGGTCCCTTCTAGTTTGAACACTCTACTATTTTAGAAAACACATTCTGGTATAATTGCTATTATTTTTTGTAAGGTAAATTAGCACTAAGTCTAGCTTATATGTTTATTCACTAAGATAGTTACTGAGTGCTTACTACACGCCTAGCCATTGTTGGGCATCCAAAAACAATCCAATATAAACCCTGCCCTTAAGGATGTTACTGTCCAAAAAGAGAAAATGAAACATGTATTTAAAAACACAATAAAACAGAGAAAAAAGTGATCATGGTAACAGGCGAGGTACAGGTATCCAGAAAAGGGAGAGATTCCAGCAGGAGACTCTAAAAATCTTGAAGACGTGGTACTATTGATTTATTCAAACGATCAAAAATTTTTTGAGGATCTGGTTTGTACCAGCAACGGTGATAAGACCTGGGAAAATAAATACAAGACAAATTTTAGCCCTGGGTAAGCCTATGGTCCAGGGCACGGACATGTACACAGATATTACAACACAGAAAACAGCTGAAACGGAGACGAGACTACAGCAGGATGCGAGTTACTGAGGAGCCTGGGAAAAAGAGTGGAATGAGGTCACGTGAGACATTCACGCACGTGTGCAGAGCGCGCATGCGCAGAGCTCGGAAATGGGCGCCGCCAGAGCAAAACCCTGAGGATGCAGGTACCATGTGGGAGATGAACCGTGAGAGTAAAGAAGGCTGGGAGGTGGGGACTCAACAGATATTTTTAGCAGGGGGGACCGTACCTGGGCCGACATTTAGCTGGGGGAATATAGCTGCAAGATAAACTGGGGGCAGGGCTTGGGGCAAAGATGCCGCAGACACAGGCGGTGGGGCAATCATGGCTGGCCTGCGCTGGCGGTAGTGGGGCTCCCAGGCGAGAGCCGGGCGCGATGCGGCGGCTGCTTGCATGAGGGGAAGGGGGTGCGAGAGAGAGAGAGAGAGAGAGAGAGAGAATAAGAGAGACAGTGAGAGACAGACAGAGGCAGAAGGCCGGGGCGCTGGGATTACGTGGGTCTGAAGGCACAAATGGGCAATCGCTTCAGAAGGAAGATGGCCTGGGGTAGGCAAAACACAATCTGCGTCCAATGTCTTGAGTCCAAGGTGATGGTGAGGGCGGGAGAAAAATCTCACAGGTAGTGTAAATACATGAATGCAGTTAAAAGGAGGGATTTCACTCAGAAGACTTCAGAATGGATGCCCGAGTCGTAGCCAGAACAATAGAGACGGCTGGCAAGGGAGGGGAGACGGCGGAGGGAAGAGCAGAGGGAACCATAGCACATATACTGAAGAGCAGGAGGGACGGAGGCAGCTACTTCTCCGAACAAGGGCAGGGAAAGATCACCGAGGTGGAGGGAAAGACTGCCAGAGGAGCAGGTGATCCATGAGGCCAGAGCTCTCCGGGGTGCAGGAGAAGGGAGCACGGGAAGCTGCTGGCTTTAGCTAACTGGCCTTTGTTCCCTAACATTACCTTTTTAGGTGTCCCCAACAGTTGGCAAATTTTGAAGATGGTGTCAATTTCACTGGCTCCAGGGAAGAGTGGCCTGAGCGTGTACACTTCGGCCATGATGCAGCCCACCGCCCAGATGTCAATGGGGGAGCTGTAGTTGGTGGACCTCAGGAGCACTTCTGGAGCCCTGTACCTGGGGGGAAAAAGAGGCACTGCTGGTTACTGCATCTACAGGTCAGAAGTTTAGTGACACACTGCAATCCATTCTCAGAGAGAGGCCTTCTATATTTCTTTAAGTTTTTATTTATTTATTTTGAGAGAGAGTGCAAGCAGGGGAGGGAAGGGAAAGAGGAAACAGTGAGACTTCCAAGCAGGCTCCATATTCTCAGTGCAGAGCCCGGGCTTGAACTCAGAAACTGTGAGATCATGACCTGAAGTCAGACACTTAACAGACTGAACAGACTACCCAGGCACGTCGACCTTCTCTATTTCTAATTTCTACCTAGCTCAGTGTGGTATGTGGACTCAGGAAGACTTGGCGGCTGTGGCTCCCGTCATAGTGCCTCTCTATTTCATGGTATTTTCACTGAGCATTTCTCTCCAAGACTCTTCTTTTCTTCTTTGTTAAAAGATGTTTGGCATCTCTCTCTCTTTTTTAATGTTTATTTCTTTTTGAGATGGGGGGAGGGATAGAGAGAGAGGGAGACACAGAATCGGAAGCAGGCTTCAGGCTCTGAGCTGTCACCACAGAGACCGACACGGGGGTTTGAACTCACGAGCCTTTGAGCCGTGAGATCATGACCTGAGCTGGTCAGCTGATTGACCAACTGAACCACCCAGGCGCCCCCTCTCCAAGATTCTTCTGTACAGCATCCTTGAGAAACAGAGAGAGTAAGAGTGAGGAAAAAGAGAGAAGAGAGAACAGGAGGAGAGAGAGAGAGAGAAAACATAAAAGCTTGTTGTTTGGAGTCTACTTCTTTGCTGTGGCCAACTGCTTAAATTCTTGGGGTCTGAAAGTTTTAATAGCAATTAGCTGGTTTTTCAGACAGGTCTTTGGAGAATCTTCTACACAACTTTCTAGGAAATGGTCTTTAGGGAGGGTTATATATAAAATACTATTTATATCAGGGGAATTATTTACAGCACAAGCTTTTAAACCTGGTACAACACCAATATACCTACAAATATGTGTTTCAAACTACTGTTTCTGTTAGTGAAGAGTTAATATTTGTGACATTCATATTATTCTCAGTATAATGGTATATGTATATACATATATATATTTTAAAAATTTGTTAATGTTTATTTTTGAGAGAGAGAAAGATAAAGCGCAAGCAGGGTAGGCGCAGAGAGAGAGGGAGACACAGGATCTGAAGCAGGCTCCAGATTCTGAGCTTTCAGCACAGAGCCAATGTGTGGCTCGAATCCACGAACCGCAAGATCACGACCTGACCCAAAGTCAGATGCTTAACCAACTGAGCCACCCAGGTGCCCCAGTATATATTTTTAAAATTTTTAAAAAATAATTTATTTTTTATTTTTGAGAGAGAGAAAGGTAGAGAATGAGCAGGAGAGGGACAGAGAGAGACACACACAGAATCTGAGGCAGGCTCCAGGCTCTGAGCTGTCAGCACAAAGCCTGACACGGGACTTGAACTCACAAACTATAAGATCATGACCTGAGCTGAAGTCCAAAGCTTAACTGACTGAGCCACCCAGGTGCCCCATAATGGTATATTTTTAAAGAAGTGCAATTAAATAATTTTGAGGAAAGAGTATTTACCATCTGGTGGATACATAGTCTGTGTATGGGGGTCTCGATCGGATCTCTCGGGCCAACCCGAAGTCTGCAATTTTCACAAGTTCTGGGCCCATGCAGAGGAGGTTCTCAGGCTTTAAGTCCCGATGGAAGAAGCCTGTTGAGACGGTGGAGAAGGAATCCAAAAGCACGTTTATTTCCATATTGCTCTTTGGAGCTGTATTTCTCCTTTTGTAATAGTTCTAACTTGAAAAGTAGCCTGGAATGACACTGAAGGCTCTATGCACGGACTTCCTTCATTTCCCACTGATGAATTAAAAATGCAAAACAGTTCAAAAGCTGATCTTCATAATTTTTTTTTCCAAGAGAGAAAACAGCTTTTCAATGATTAAAACCCAGTTATGGGCTGAGAGAACTTTGCGAAAAGAAATTGTCACTTGGGGGAAGAAAACATCACGCCTACCCTGGTCAAGTCAGCCAGAAAGAATTTGAGATTAAAACCATTTCAAAAGACAAGAGTCTTACGAGTTCTGAGAGTTTATGTCACAAGAAAACCACAACTGTAATTTTTGCTTAGGGAACAAGGAATTTGAGAATATGACCTACTCCTATCTGAGATTCTGGTGAGTTGCAACAAACGTTTAAGTGTTAAATGCTTATTACTTGCCTAATGAAGGAGAAGAGGTGTACCTGCAGCATATATCATGAAAGGCAAAGACAGCTCATCAAATGGGAAGCCTGTCTCTCAGCTGCAGCAGTTTTAGGGGTGCGTGTAGGACATTCAACACTCGAACCTTCCAGGTGTGCTCTGACACCCACTGATTGGTGATAATTGCCTCAGAAAACTTAAAACCTTCCACTTGTACAGAGCATCACTGACAGAGACATCATTCTATGCGACTCTAAGTCTCACTGGAACATGAAAACTGGAAATACAACTCCATGAATGCTGCTGATGGTGTTATTTGTCCTGTGCTGTGATTATCAATGTTGTGAAAGATGGATCCCAACTAGCACATTATGGGAGCAATTACCAGCCAGCACGGAGGAGCCACACTATTCCCTGACAACCTCTATGCTGAAAATGCTCAGATCACATCTCTGACATGCCTTTCCCACCCTTCTCTGGGCCTTCATCTCCAACAGGGTATATCACTGTCTCCCCCATCAACCTGTCCCACACTTTTCTCCTCTCACAAATCATCTCTCCTTCCCAAACCTTTGATAAGATATCCCAGTTCCTTGTAGTTATATTGGGTCCTTCCCAAACAGTCATGGAAATATGTTCTCTTTCTCACCCAAGTATCTCCATATGACCCTTCCTGCCTGCTTTCACTCCTTCCTCCCAAATCATTGCTCACCTCATCGATCCCTACACTGCCACTTTCTGGCAGGCCTTCTTCACTTCAGCTTCTCCAGATTCCTACACTCCCTGAATTTAAACACTGTTTTCCCTTGTCACTGTCTCTCTTTCTTTCTCACACACACATACACAACCTTCCATGGCTCCTTATGGTATTCAATAAGCTTGAACTCCTTTCAGTCTGCCTACAGAGAAGGACTTATTTTCTAATACTTATCACCAATATGTATAAAGTGTGTTCCAATCACATAAAATCCCTCATTTCCTTCAGGTTCATTGCGTCTATTCCCATTAACAGTGTTGTATCTTTGTTCCTTTTTATCTGTGTCAGTCCCAATGTTTGCATTCCTTTGAGGCCTATTTTGAGTTTCCCTTCTTTGATGAAGCCATTCAAACTATGCTAGCCTTCTTCACTGATTCATCCTACCAGTAAATATTCACTGAGGGCACCCTCCAGGCCAGGCACTGGGTGAGGCTCTGTGGATTCAGAAGCAACTTAAATGGGCATAGTTCTTGCCCTGGTGGACATGATAGGCTCTCCCTTCTGAACTTGAGCAGAACTCTACCATTTTCAGGTACACTGATCATCTCTCTCTAATTAGGTGGAGGACTTTAAGGGTAGAGGCCACAGTTCTATTTCTTAATGCCTAGCACCGTGGCAGGAGCATGGTGGTCTCATAACATCATCTTATTAACAGAACTAAAGACTTGAATAGGTTTGTAGGGAACATGAAGGAGCTTAATGGTGACAAATCTATCTTGGCCAAGTAGACTGGGACAACAGATGGAAGACCAGGAGGCAGGAAGGCTCACAAGACAGCAACTGAGAACTGAGAAGAGCATTGACCTGAAGTGGTGTGGGAGACATTGAAGGCTCAGAGCAGGAAGTCCTCAGCACAGGGGAAGTTCCAGCAGGACTAAATCTACGAGTCAAGGTTATTTCCTCCAAACCGTCTTTCCTCTGGAGGAAGGGGAGGGTAACTGTGAAGTGGTCATACTTGAACATGCACTAGATGTCATGCCACATGGACTTGGACATGGACTTGCCATGGAAGGCAAGTGTTTTAATAAAAAGACACTCCTCTCTGTTCATCTGGTGAAGACACCAGAGATTGGTATCAGGTCACACTCCAAATGGAGAGTATTATGACATAATGATGCATCTGCAGGCAAATGGCTGACTAAGAGGCACAAAATAAATATAATGACAGAGCACATAGAAAGGGCTGAAAGTGCAGAAGGGATTGTATATATTCAAGAGGGCCACAAGTGAGAAGAGGAAGTACTTCCTTTGCACCAAAAGGCTGCTTCTGTTTTCCATTATCCAAGGCATAGAGAAAATCAAAGGAGTCCTACCTGGGTTAACCCAGGGACAGGCAAAGGGAGTTTGCTGTTTGTACACATGGATATATGTATGCACATACATATGTGTCTTGTTTGTATGGGAAGAAAAAAAAATACATGTATATATTCCATTGCTTCATTCTTTATCCCGCTGTCATACCAATGTATGCCTTATGGCCTTCTTCACACCAATTCCTTAAGTATCCTAACCAAATTAATAGTAAATTAAACCTAATTTATAGTAAGAACCAAACTTGAGGCTGTCAGCATATTCAAAGGGTAATGCAGTATTTGTCAAGGATACCCTTTAAAATGGAAGAAATTTCTGATGTGGACAAGTTTGGATGGCTTATTATCAGACTAATTAAAATAAAGATTGTCAACACACACCAGAGTGGGCAGTTTCTAAGACTCAGTATAACTGAGTCATCGTGTTCAGACCCTCTGTTCTTCAGAGCACCCCCTAGGTCCCAGAAGGCCTGACTGTGTGCTTCCATCTTGGAACTGCCTTAAGAATGTGCAAAGGCACAACCAGTTACCAGAGAGCGACCTTTTGACAGTGCACGCAGGAAGACCCCCATGACGGTGAAAATATAGCATCTATGGGTACTCTCTTCCTAAAACTCAGAGCATTAAGAACACACCAGTGAAAAAAAGAAATGACAAACATCGTTTTCTTATTGAACAGATGGGAAGAGTGAGTCACCAGAGCTGGTGAAGGTGGGGCAGTGGTTAATTATTCACACACCTGTAAGAATGTGCTAGAGCGGAAGTACCACTCTGCTTTACTCTGTCCCTCTTAATCCATAGAGCTAAGTCTTTTTTTTTTTAATTTATTTATTTATTTATTTTTTTACAAATAGTTTATTATCAAATTAGTTTCCACATAACACTCAGTGCTCATCCCCAAAGTGCCCTCCTCCATGCCCCATAGAGCTAAGTCTTAATTTGTGGTTCTAGTCCTTTCAAGTCCAGATGGATGTGGTTTCTCCTCTTATGACTCCCTGTTTCTCCTCTAGTTGGGCGAAATTATTATTTCCAAACTTATGTGGCATTTCCCTTATAATGAGTCATTTGTCCTCCAGCCTCCAAGCCCATGGCAAGCTCCCTCTGCAACCATGTGTGACACCCACTTCAGTAAACTTGCAACTTACCTTGCTCAGTTCATCCTATCACATCGACTTGTACTGGGATATACCTACTCTTGTACTCCGGACCTTGTAGCTTGCTTCCACTATAGGCCATACTCCTGTGAGCACTGACTGCCTCCTCCCATTAGTCAAGCTGTATCCTGTCCCTCACTGCTGACTCCTCTTTAATCCTACTAGAACAGGTGCACCAATAAAATGAGGAACATGAAGACCCTGGTCCCCCATGTATCTGTCTAAGCAGCTTCACGTTCTTTAGATCATACTTGGGCCCAAAGCAATCAGA
Source organism: Hyaena hyaena (assembly GCF_003009895.1). Classification (NCBI taxonomy): domain Eukaryota; kingdom Metazoa; phylum Chordata; class Mammalia; order Carnivora; family Hyaenidae; genus Hyaena; species Hyaena hyaena. The sequence goes on along the minus strand of NW_024081860.1, from coordinate 345,956 downwards.
GGAACAATGGCTAGGGAGAAAATTAAGTGCAAACAGACTCTTAAAAATGACTAATGGAAATTGTTTGTCAGCTGACATATGCTGTTAGACTGTATTTGAGCATAAGCCTTTAAAACTAGAAAGCATTCATGAATATATCTGTAGAAGACCTAGCCCCCTATTCTTGTCATTACTAAATTAGCTATTATTAGCCTTATACCGATGAGTTCTATTCCTTCGTGATTAAAACGGTAGGATCCTCATGTCATGTACATTTATTTTTCATCTCTAGGTTGACAAAACATTGTAATTTCCATATGAGAGCCAATACAGCATACTGGTTAAGTGTGGAGACCAATCAGGTTGCCCAATTTCAAATCCCAGCTCTGTTCACTGTCTGAAAAATCACTTAAGCTCTCTGTGCCTCACTTTCCTAATCTGTAAAATAGGAGAAAAAAATAGCATCTACCTTGAGGGCTTGTTTTGCAGGACTGAATATGTTAATTCTATAAAGGTCTTAGAGCTATGCTTGGCACACTGGCATCTGGCAAGACCCTGTCATTATTCATAGTATGAATCCTTTCATTTTATCCTCCCAGCAGGGGTGTGGGCAGACACAGCTCCAATTTTTGCATGGAAGAATGAAGGCTTCTGAAGCCAGTCATGCATTTCACCTGTGAGGAGGTGGTGCTAAGCTCTGATCCAGTTCTTAGCCAGGTACATGTTCTGCTGATTTGTGCACTGGGACTTGTAACAGTAAGCCCGTTTCCTCCTCTGGGCTTCTGCTTCACAATGGAAACCCTTACAGCTGGCTCATTCTGACATCACGCAACAGCCAAGTTCTAGTAAGATAAGAATCTTCCTGTTCAAAACTGTTTGGTTTCCAGAAGACAGGTACAGACCTTCAATTTAATTTCAGGGTCCCCCATGCCAGTCGAATAAAATGGGGGTTTTTCTCTTTCATCCTGGCAGAAACAGTGTTGTGCTTACTTTTCATTAACAACCCTTGGGCAAGGGAAAGCATCCAGCCACAAAGAAGGCTTTCTCTCCTCCGCTACATTCTGTTAATGATGAACCTGATATGAATATATGGAAATAACCAGTGAATACCTAAGTACTCTGAATTAGTGCAGCATGCCTTCCTGCTGTGGAAGTTGTAACCTCACAGACATTACTGAATTTAAACCTACAGTGTTTCCTCAAGAAGGCCATTAGGGTAGCAACACACAGAAAGGCCAAGGGCTGACTCAAGGTCATGCACTGCAAGGCAGCAGTGAAACACAGAAGCAGAGAATCATTTCCTAGGGCAAAACACTGTTGTCCAAGCCAGCTAAGGCATTCTTGATTGCCTGCATAGGTAAGCTGGATATTTGTAAGGGCAGGTCAAGGATGAAGCAAGGCTTGCATTAATTATTTAATTCTGGCAAAGTACATATGCTTTGGCATTGCTCAATCAGTACCAAGTGGAGTCATGTTTTCATTCCCTGCGGGGGGCAAGTACTCAGTGACATGAACTATGGCCATAGCAACTACCTGCAGCACTGTTCTCCCCTCTCAAAGGAGTCTACTCCCTAGGGGCAGAATGCACCTTCTCACAGTGAGAAGAGGCTAACAAGACACATCTGTGAAGTGCTTTAGATGATTCTTTTTTCCATTACTGGAGGAAAGGGATAGACAGTTCAGAGTTACATGTGCACTTAACCAGAGTCAAGTCAATACCACATAAAAACCATTATAAAGTTTCCAAAAATCACGTATCAATAAAAATGAGATAGGACCTATAAATTAATATCCATCCCGCCTACAATTATTATTGCTATTTTTTTCACCTCTTATTCTCTTTTCCTTGAGAAAAGATGGGTTTTTCTAATGGAGCATGGCAAATGGGCACGGATACCTGAGCTAATGTCCTCTCTACTTCTTTGTTGCAGAGGTCTTTAAACCTCTCTGAACCTCAGTTTCTTCTTCTTTGGAAGGAATAGCTACCATCTGTCCTTTCTAACTAAAAAATTGGCAAAGAAATAAGTAAGGTGATAGGTGAAATGTTATTCAGCTCAAACTAGAACTGGCCACTTAATAGCTGGGGAGAAGTGTCCACAAGAATGAGTATTTGGTAATGGCAATGGTGCTAAAAGCAAAGGTATTCTGACTTTCTCCATGCACTGAGCCTGCCCTTGCACTGTCTTCATATGCAATCCGAGCGTCCAAGGCATGTGAGAGAAACTGAGAGTGCAGTGTTATGTCACAATAGTATCTGGATGCTAAATATGTATGGCGTGTGCACACTCATGTGCATTTGTGGGTGTGTGTGTGCGCACGTGTTAGGGGGAGCACTGTATACACAGTATGTGGGCATATGTCCATGTAGATATGTATGCACATGCATGAGGTACATGTGTGAGTGTGTGTGTTCATTCGATGGGATTAGGTAGAGACCCAGGTAGAAGGCTACAGGTTCTTTCTGGCAACAAATACCTGAGTCTCAGGAAAAGCAACCAAAAGGAAAAGAAGAGAAAGCCAATGGAGTATTAACTTTCTTTTCAGTCCACTACTCAGTTTCCAGCACTGAGCAAACAGCCTGAGTAACTGAGACACTATGACTGTCCCTGTGTGAAAACATTCTGGTTGACCTTTCTCTTTTGACAATCTATTTATAGAAAGAACCAAAGTAAGATCTTTGATTTCTCATCCCATCTTTTCCCGGGCTCTTAAACCTAGTAAGGTAGCCTTCTCCTATTTGTCCCTCAGACACCATACCAGAAGTTTTTCGTGTTGCGCAAATTCATGCCATCCCTCATGAATCCTGGTGATTGAAGTTTCTGTCAATGCCAGCAGATCAGGCTGACCTCCCCCCCAACACACGCCAAATAATTATTTCTCTATTGTGGTAAGAATATTTCAGGTTTATTCTCTTAGCAACTTTCAAGTATATAACCACAGTATTATTAATTATAATCACAACACTGTACATTATATCCTTATTCATCTTCTAACTGAAAATTTGTACTTTTTGACCAACATCTCCCCACTCCCCTACCCCCCAGCCCCTGTTAACTATCATTCTATTCTCTGTCACTGCAAATTTGGCTTAAAAGATTTCACACATAAGTGATATCATGCTATATTTGTCTTTCTCTGACTTGTTTCACTTGAGCATGATGTCCTTGGGGTCCATCCAAGTATTATCAATTATAATTGACCTATAACACTGTGTGAAAAATTATCAGTCATTATTGTTTTAAATATTTGTTCTGTTCTTTTCTGTCTTCTCCTTCTGGTATTCCCATTAGATGTATATTTCACCTGTGTAGCTGTCCCACAGGTCTTGAGTATTCTGTTCTGTTTGGGTTTTTCTCCCCCATATTTTTCTCTTTGATTTTCAGTATATTTACTGAGTTATTTCAGTATAGTTACTGAGTTAGCCTCAAGCTCAGAGATTCTTTCCTCAGCTGTATCCAGTCTACCAATAAGCCCATCAATGACATTCTTCACTTCTGGTACAATGTGTTAGATCTCTAGCCATTTTTTTTATCCTTTCTTAGAATTTCTGTCTCTCTGCTCAAATTGTCTGTGTGTTCTTGCGTGCTGTCTACTCTATCCATTAGAGCGCTGAGTATTTTAATCATAGCTGTTTTAAATTCCGGGTCTGACGGTTCCAACAACACTGCCATACTGAGACTGGTTCCGATGCTTGCCTGTCTCTTCGACCTTAATTTTTTGCCTTTTAGTATGCCTTCTATTTTTTTCTTCAGAGTCAGACATGATGTGCTGGGTAGATGGAAGTGATCTAAATGGGCCTTCATTAATGTGTTGGTGAGGTTTGAGGGGAATGAAGAAGCTCTGTGGTCCTGTGATTAGGTCTCAGTCTTTTAGTGAGCAGTGGAGGCTGACCTTTTACGAAAAAAAACTTTTTACTGGAATTGGTTCACAAGTGGACTCAGTCTTGCATATTACTCATTGATTATTCAATATGTGCTTGAGGCTGACAGGGATTTGCACAGATAGCTTCTCTGTGTACTTCATTTGGTGTCTAACCAAAGGACTACTTAGGGGGAAGAGGGAGGCTGGGAAGGATCCCAGTGGACCCATGCCACCGGCTGTGACACAGTGTCTTTTCTACTCACTGCCAATTTGTGTCAAATCTGTACCGACTGTATTATCAGAGGGCTTCCACCCAGGTTCCTTATTGGGTAACGCAAACTCATCTGTTGCTGCAGTATTTGCAATGGCAACAACATCCTTAGGATGGGGAGAGGGGGGAATGGCTTTCTGCCTGTGCAAGATCAACTGCTTAGCACATCTGTCTATAAAGTGACTTTAGATGACCCCCTACAGAACTCTTGGCTACACCAATGGACACGTCCGTCCCATGGTTCTGTGTTTACAAGAAGGCGGGTCTGCATCCAGTTAGTGGCAGAGATGTAGTAACATCCCAGATATTTGCTAGAAAATATAGCCTCAAAGTCACTGCTACTCAATACCTTTCAGAAGCTCAACTAAGAACAACAGTATTGGAGGATCTCCTGAAGGGTATGTGGCCATCCATTCCTCTAGTTATTCTAAATCTCTCCTTGAACTATCCAGACCATCCCTAGAGTGAATCATACTGGACCCTATTAGAACTGTTTTCTCAGATCAGGTGATGTAACTGGCCTCAAAAGAGGGATATGACATGAAACTGCCCTATGTAACCTGTCACTTCATGTTTGCCATGAAGTCACAGTACATACTGTCACCTCTATAAGGATCCATGAGAGAAATCTCTCTGGTCTTAGTTCTAAGAATAGTTCTGTTTCTTTTGGGCAACTGGACTGTTTTACCAGGTGGGTGGGTAACTATGCTGGATGCAGTTGGTCATGTTTCCCATTTTGCATTGTCAGAATGCTCAGAATTAAATCTGTAGCCTGCTTCTTTTACTTAATTAGAACTTGCTGACATGCATTTTTCTGATTAATCCCCCCCCTCCCAGCTATACCTTGTTTTGTCTTTGTCTTTCTTTGCTCATTTTTAATTGACTTTATTTTCCTATGTTGAATAAATTTTGGTAGACCATTTTTAATGCTTTTGAGCAAATGGAATATATTAAGAAAATGAGAAGCCACAGCAAAGCAGCAGTAGTAGATTAAACTCTGAATTATAATCTTAGGTTTCTCATTAATACACCAGATAATGGGCAGGAATAAATTTTAGATCTATGACAAGCTTACTGTTAATGCCTAAAAAATAAGAACATGCAGACATGATAAATAGTGAGAGAAATTCAGAAATCAAGTTATGAAAGATAATGTATTCCAAAACCCAGTCTCAGCCTCTCAACTCTTTCAGCCTCTTTTGGGAGCCAATTACAAAAGGCCCTGATGCTTCCTGTATCTTCTACCTGATGACAACATTTCACTGCTACTAAAAAGCACAGTACTCCAAATCACCTACCGTGTTTGTGAATAAATGCAAGTCCTTGTAATATCTGATACATGATATTCCTTATAGCAGATTCAGGAAACAACTTATTTCTGTATGGGGCAGAGGAGAAAAAAGTCATAAATCCAGACTTACATATGAATCCAAATACCCTGTGTTCATGTTCTTTTGGTTATATGGTAAGAATTTAAGAAAACATTTGCTCACACACTAATTTGACTAGATCCTTTGATAATAAAGACCAGAGAGAAACAACCATTTGTCCAGACAAGACAGCTACCTTGGAAACACTGGTGTATTGGCATATTGTAATTAGTATATTCAGTTATGTTACAAAGATCAAAAATTTTATAGTAACTACCCCCCAACAAATCCCTCCAATCTATCATATAAAAATCTTCTCTCTCCATAATATAAAACAAAACCTTAAAAATTTTTAATGGGGAAAATTTGAGGTCTTCCAGATGAATTCCTTATGAAATATAGTGGATAGTGCCATATTCCCTTGGTTGGGCAAACCATACAGCTTCATTGTTGCCAGTGACAATGACGACTGTATTTGTTCATTGAATCCACTCAGAGAAGCTGTGAACAGCACTCACTTGCCACTAAGAAAATATACCCAAGGGCTTCTACATGGTTCACTTTCAGAGTTCAAAATTACCATAGCAGGTGAGTTTTTATTAGTGTCCTCTTGCCAACACACACGCCCCTGCACACTATGGCAAGAAAGGAAGTGCAGCCAGCCTACAAGTTTTCCAGGGAGGTCTCAAAATAAACACAGCTGTCACACCCTGACCTGCAACTACTCTGCCCATGTGTCCTTGTGGGAATGAGGGCTGCAGAGATCTGTTCAATCCCTGAGCTTCTCTGGGTGAATAACCCTTTGAAACATGAAAATGGCTGTGTTCAAAGTAGCTTCTATGAAGCTATCACAAGGCCTCCAAAGTAGGAATGTGGGTTGGGTCCCTCATCTAACAGGCAGCTTTAAACAGTGAAGCCTAAGTAGCATGGTTGCAACAAACAAAAGCAAAAAGAAAACCCATCCTCTTTGCAATATTTACTTCTAAGGTCATGATGACCAAACTGTACCTTTCTTTAATGAGCTGGTATAGATTTTCCTTCATGTACTCGAAGATAAAATAAAGATGATCATTTTCCCTGATAACTTCTTTTAACTTTACGACATTGGCATGGTTGAGCTTCTTTAAAGACTAAAAGACAAGGGAGAAAACACAAAACATTGGAGAAAATCTGTTGTTGAAAACGAAAAGTAATGCCACATATACTTAGGAAGAAACATCTAATTCCAGAACCACAGAAATGCCACAATTCCTAATTTATTGACAATTTAACAAATGGTATTTCTCTGAAGTCAATAACACCTTTATGTAGAAAAACTGTTTCGATTAGCTAACTAGAAAGTAAGCACTTGATCATCACTGGTATTTCCGGCTGCATCCTGCGCTAGGCAAGGGGCCAGAACTATTTTAGGTGCAGTCACTCCAGATGATGGAATTCATGCCATGAAAATGTCCAGAAGGGAACCAACTGGAAGCTGAAGCTTTGATTGTTCGAATTAGAGAAGGCAGCTGCGGTGGGCTGAGATGACCAGGCAACAGTCTGCAGACCCTTTGAACAGGAAATTGTTCAAATAGACAGGCTTATAGCCTGAGGCTGTCAACTTCCATCTGACTCATGTGTCCATGAGGCACACAGCACTCATTACAATGTGAGTTTTAATGGAGAAAGGAGGAGGAGACCTCTCATTGCAAAGACTCTGAAGTGAGATGGGAGAAATAGCTCTGCTTCTAAGAAGAGCAAAGGCGAAAACATCAGGCAGGGGGTAAGAAACAAGAGGGTGGCTCAGAAAACAGGGCGTGACCTGATTCTTCATCTTGGCGCACATGCAGTTCTCTTGTTCCCGGCACATCTGTGTGAGTACAGCCACGTGCAAACTGTTTTCTGTTTGCATCATTAGTTCTATTGCCAGGGAATGAGTACACTTGTATTTGTGAGCAGTGATCCTGTTCGTGTACGACAGCTAGAGAAACTGCTGGTTTGCTCACCAGATGGTCAGAACTTGATTGACAGCTCCTTCAAGGGAGCCTCAAAGGGCCACTGGACAGTGAGATGAGCCCTTTAATTGCCAAGCCTTTTCCTCACAAAGAAGTGACTCTAATAGTAATATATGTAAAGCCCTCCTTATGTTTGAATTCCCTTAAAAAGAACACTCCTTTTGTAAAATAAACACAAAGTCTGGATACAAAAAGGGTCACATGGATATCCAAATCTAAAATTTTTTTAACATGTATTTTTGAAAGAAAGAGAGAGAGGGACCGAGTGTGACTATGAGCATAGCAGGGGCAAGGAGAGGGAGATACAGAATCCAAAACAGGCTCCGGGCTCTGAGCTGTCAGCACAGAGCCCAACGCGGGGCTTCAACTCACAAACCACGAGATCATGACCTGAGCTCAAGTGGAATGCTCAACTAACTGAGCCATCCAGGTGCCTTTGTGAATATCCAAATCTAGAAGGACAGTCAGGAATAATGCACCCAAAGAATCAGAGCTTGGGAGTGCTATAATATGATGGAGTAACATCAAGCAGCTGGGAGGAGAGAGGAAATATGGCCAGTGAATGAGAACAAAATAAAACTCTTCAGGAGGTTCTTCCCTGAAAGACAAGCTCCTGCCAAGGAGCCTCTCTGGCAGGAAATCCTGAACCAAAGGCCAGATCCTTCTAAAATGACCCAACAAGGCTGATTACTTGTTTCAGTTAAGTTGGCTTCCAGGTTCTCCATGAGTAACAAGCATAAACATTGCTTGACTTGTAAGTACTTACCCTGTGGTCATCTTTTCTACCTTAAAATGCATCACCACAATAGCTGAGATGTCCGGTGGATAAGCAGAATGAACAGGGCAAATTCATCCAGGGGAAAATGAAGTAGGTTTTTAAGCTTTTTTGAGAAGAGGATTCTAGGCAAGGAGTAGGGTACCTTACATGCTTGGCTTGATACACGTTTTGAGCATGACTTGCTGGCTCAAGTCTAAGAAGGGCTAGCAGTTCTTGTTTGCTTGTTTCTTTCTTTAAATGTTTGTTTATTTTGGGGGGAGAGAGAGAGAAAGCTTGAGAGGTTGAGGCGGGAGGGGCAGAGAGAGGGAGAGAGAATCCTGAGCAGGCTCTATGCTGTCAGTCCTGAGCCCAATGCAGGGCTCAATCCCACGAACTATGAGATCATGACCTGAGCCGAAACCAAGATTCAGATGTTTAACTGACCGAGCCACTCACGTGCCCCTCGCAGTTCTTTTTTCTGAGCATGACTCATGGGCAAGTTAAAGTCTACATTAGTTTAGGGGCGCCTGGGTGGCTCAGTCAGTTAAGCGTCTGACTTTGGCTCAGGTCATGATCTCACAGTTTGTGGGTTTGAGCCCCGTATCGGGCTCTGTGCTGATGCCTCAGAGCCTGGAGCCTGCTTCGGATTCTGTGTTTCCCTCTCTCTCTGCTCCTCTCCTGCTCATACTCTGTCTCTCAAAAATAAATAAACATTAAAAAAATAAAATCTACATTAGTTTAATATAAAAGGGATTAATTGTGTGTAGGGAATTTCATGTGACTCATTTTAGAGATGGAAGGCGTCTTATTTTGGCACAGTAAGGGTTTACAAGGAGAAGAAAAGACAGGACAATTAGAGCAGAGGAGCAGAAATACCAAATTAAACCCAGGTCAGCAGTCCTACTAGGGATTATTTATCCCCATTTGGGTGAAGGTTCTTAACTATTAACAAAACTACTGTGTACTGCTCCCCAAGGATACCCTGGGGCAGAAGACACAGTCTTTGCCTATAAGAGGCAAACAGCCTAATATGGAAGAGAGGACATGAATACAAAATCTAGAGAACAGAATAAGGGAGATCTTCTTAGGGTCAGGAGAATGAAGGAGACAAGGAACATCAGAGACATTTCAAGAAGGAGTAATCAGCAAACCCTGAGTGGTCAGTGAGTATGTCCTCTAAAATGTGACTTGTAGGAAGAGTCACATCTAGATAAAGTCAGTGGAAGGGAAAGAGTGTGTCCAGAGGGAAGCCCTTCGTAGGTATGGGTGTGGGAGTTGAGGGGCAGTTGGCTATGCCTGCGGGATGAGAACTGCCCCAGTTAGGTTCCGAAGGAAGCTCACCCAGAAGACTTTAACTGGGGAAGTGGGCAGGGAAAGCACTGTCTGGATGCCAGGTGTACACCCACTGAAGCCTAACAAGCGTGGCTTAGAGTTGTATTTACCTCAAGCCAAGTTACTGAGTCTCTGGGCCTGAGCTGTTCTCAGCAGCAAACTCAAGATATTAACATTTTCCTCATAGAGTAGTTGTGGGGATAAAATAAGACAGTGCATGTAAAGTGCCTAAGGTGCTGCCTGGCTCATAATAGCTTCTCAATAAGGGGTACGTAGTGTATGAACAGCTGAATGTCACGGAGATCTTTCTGGGAGCAGCACACAGGATGGGTGAGACGTGGAGGAAGTGAGGTCATACAGGCCATCTACAATGAGTTGCCGTTTCTGGGTGAAGAGGTAAATGATAATTACAGAAGAGGGGGAAAATAGGAGCACTGGGGGAAGCAGACATTCCAGAAAACTTAAGCAGCTGGATATATGGGCCTGAAGCAGGTGTCAGCAAGCTTTTATTTAAGGGACAGAGAATAAATATTTTAGGTTTTCTAGGCTTTATAGTCCCTGCCACAACTACTTGACCTTGCCATCAAAGCATGAAATCAGTCATAGACACTACCAAAACAAGTGGGCATGGCTGTGTTCCAATAAAATTATATTTACAGAAACAGGACATGGCCTCTTGTCAACCCCTGGTCTAATGCATACGAAGGATAAGAGATTTGGTGAGAGTACTGAAGTGAGGGAAAGAAATGAAATGACTCAGAAGGATGTTCAGAGCAAAGAAGAAAATCGCTAAGGACAGAATGTAAGAAATCATCGCTATTTAAAGGGTGAACCACAGAGCACTCAGTGAGGCAAGAAAGAGATAGGACAGCTGTGCAAAAGCAGAGCCACACAGCCCTGGGAGAGGGCAGCACCCAACACCGCAGGCACGAAAACGTCTGAGAAAACGAACTGGATTTGGCAACAGGTGATGTTTAGGACAGCAACTTCAGTAGGGTTGCAGGGGCAGATGCCTGATTCAATTACATGGAAAGTCAATGGCAGGTGGGGAAATGATGGCAAGAGAAGTCTGGAAGGTTAGGCAAGGAAAGGAAAGTGATGGAAGCTCCCAGGGAGAGAAGGCTGAGGCTGATCAGTGAGAATGGTAGGCACATATATTTATTTATAGCCTGACAAGAAGGAGCCAGTGGAAAAGAAGAGCTAAAGAAAAGGGAAGGTTCAGGTGCTTGGATTGTGCAGTTAGTTAAGCAACAGCCTCTTGATTTCAGCTCATTTTCTTATGGTTGTGGGATTGAACCCAATGTCAGGATCCGTGCTCAGTGGGAAGCCTACTTGAGATTGTCTCTCTTTCTGTCTCCCCCTCTCTCAAAATACACAAACTTAAAAAAACGAAAAGCAAAGAAAATAAAAGGATGGTTCACAACAGCCAAAAGGTGGAAGCAACCCAATTGCCCACCAACGGATGAATGGATAAACAAAATGGGATCTATAGATCTACAAAGAAATATTATTCCACCTTAAAAAGGAAGGAAATCCTGACATACACTGAGACATGAACCTTGAACAAGCTTGAAGACACTATGGTAAGTGAAATAAGCCCGTCACAAAAAGACAAATACTGTATGATTCCACTTATATGAGGTATCCAGAGTGGTCAAAGTCATAGAGACAGAGAGTAGAACAGCAGTTGCCAAGGGTTGTGTGTCTGTGTGTATGTATGTGTGTCACAAGGAGTTGCTGTTTGGTGGGTACAGAGTTTCAGATTTACAAGATGAAGGGAGTTCTAGAGGTGCATGGAGGTGATGTCTGCATAGCAATATGAACGTCTGTGATACCAGTGAACTGTACACTTACAAACTGGTAATACGGTACATTTTACATATGTGTATTTCATCACAATTTGAAAGGAAAAAGACATTAGTGGGAAACTAGTGAGATAAACATAAATCTGTGGTTTATCTGATAGTACTTAACAAAGTTTAAAAAAGTATATTCACCAATACGATAGCATGGCAACCTTCTCCCTTGAGCTATTAGCTGTATAATGTTGTCATTTGCCCCTTTTGTTGACATCGGTGAAACAATTCAAACAGGAGTAACTCCAATCAACCACAGATCTAAGCATATATAAAGCTATTTTTAATCAACCATACATAAATTATCCCCTGGTGTATTAATAAATACCTTAACCTCCCGAAGGTTCATGCATTCCTCCCAGGAATAAAACTTTCTTTTCATTCTAAAAGAGAACAAAGAAACAAATAGCGTGCTTATTCCCAGTAACAGGCTAAACTTTCTGGTTCAAAAATGTTTCCATTCTGAATCTGGTGAATAGTGATTAGAATTGGTTTCAATTTCTACCAAATATTACACCATCCAAAAACAGCATTCATGTGACAGTCTGGCAGTGCAATCGATGCTACATCACAAAGCTTCCCAGCAGAGGTGGTACAGTGCAGTCCAAGGAGGCTTTGCCTGCTGTCTTGTTCTATCACTAATTGGCTAACCTTGCCCTGGAGGCGAATCCCTCAGGCTTATTTGATCTACACTAGAGCTCCCCAACAGAACTTTCTGTACTGATGGTAATGCTCTGTGCTGTCCAGTATGGTTGCCACTGGACTAGACACATATGGGTACCGCGTCCTTGGAATATGGCTAGCACAACATAGGAACTTCATTTCTCATAAAATTTGAATTTAAATGCCATTTGGTTACTTGCCACCCTGTTGGATAACACAGTTCTAGACCCTCCAGTACAGCGGTTGGCAAACAATGGTCCATGAGCCAACTGCACCCCGCCATCTGTTTTTGTGCAGCCTATGAGCTAAAAATGATTTATCATATTTTTAAATAGGCGGGGAAAATAAATCAAAGAAAAATAAGATCTCATGATAGGTAATAATTTTATGAAATTCAAATTTCAGCTTCCATAAAGAGTTTTATTGGAATACAACCACGCTCTTTCATTTATACATAGCCTATGGCTGCTTTTACACAATAACAGAACTGAGTTGTGATAGAGACCATATGGCCTGCAAAGCCTGAAACATTTACTGCATGGCCATGTACAGAAAAAGTTTGCCAACCTTGGCCTACAGCCTGAGGGGAGAGAGAGAGAACTCTATGGGCCAACCAGAAATCCAAGTTTCAAGGTTATATCTTTCATTGCACTGCAATCACATGGTCTCCTTTGACTCTTCCAGCAGCTCCAGGAAATAGATGGGGCAAGTGAGGAAATGAAGAAACAGAAAAGTCCCATCATTTTTCCCTTGGCCTCAGTGTTGGCCAATAAGAGACCAACTTCCATCTCTCGACCTCACTCACACACTCTGTCCCCAATGTCATACGGTACGCTAGCAGAGTAACCATAACCAGTTCCTTTGTTCGTGCCCCAAATATTATTTAGCCCCCCACTGCATGGCAGGGGTTTTGTCTGCACTGGAGATACAGTGATGAAAGGGGCATCCCTCATGGAACTGACATTGCAGCGGGAAGGCAGGTAATCACTTTCTGTGCTGAGCACTAGGAAACAAAGGTACAGGACAAGGTGAGAGTGGACTACAAAGTGACCTAATTTAGCCTGGGGTATCAGGAAGCACTCCTGGAATGAGATGATGTTTTAATCAAGACCCAAAAGATCAGTTGGCCTATGAATGTGGGAGGCAGGGAATACCATGTGAAGACTGGGGCAGAAGGGTATTTGGTGAATTCAAGAAGCCAAAAGGCCAGAGTGGCTGGAACAAAATCGACAGTGGGGTCGTGACAGGAGAGAAGGAAGCAGGCAGTGGCCAAGTGAGACAGCAAGTTGGAGGTCACATTAAAAACTAGGAGCTTGATCCTAAAATTGATAGGAAGATATTGTAAACTGCTATAGGTTGGGCTCCTCTGAAAGCAGAGTCTGAGGAAAGTACTTGGGTGCAGGTAGTTTATTTGGGAGGTGATTCCAGAAAGCCAGGGCAAGGAACAGAGAAATTGGGAATGGAGAGGTGGGAAAGCCACTAAAGGGTGCGATACTGAGCTGATACCGAGCTGGGCAACTGGAGCTCAGTCCTGGTGGGGAAATTCTAAAGACCGACGGTGCCCTGGTTGAGGGTCTCTCAGGTGCACTTGGGGAGGGGTTACTGGTGGCAGGCACAGAACTGTACACACAGCTTGCTGAATTCAGGTAGGACAAGGCAACTTGACAGGGCAGAGGGGACACAGCGTTTGGTGCAAATGGTTTTAGACAATTAGATTCATGTATTTAAAGTAATCCCTTCAGACTGGAATGGAGGGGGGTAGAATGGAAGCCAGGAACCCTACAGGGGAAATTATTCTAGTGGTAGAGGTGGTAAATGATAATGGGTTGAATGGGAGGTTAGAAGGGAGAACACAGAGAAGTAGATGGATCAAATAAATATTTGGTAGTTGGAATCTATGGGTCTAGATGGCCAGTGCTGGGCATATGGAAGGAGGTCAGGAGGATATGCAGGTTTTGAGGGATGGTAGTGTCATTTATCAAGATAGGGAACACTTCAGGAGAAACAGGTTTGGGGCAAGAGAGGGAGAACACTGGATATAAGCTCAGTTTGGGATATAATGAGTCTGAAGTGTCTGAAGGGCATCCAGATGGAGATGTTGAGAAAGTGACTGGATATAGATAGATGGGTATAGCAGGAAGGTTTTAAAATGGTCCCTGAAGACTCCCACCTCCGGGTATTGAGAGCCTTGAATAATGCCTCTCCTTTAATGACTTGCTTCTAACCAGTGGAATACAGCAATCTGAGAGGATGTCACTTCTGTGATTAGTTTACAAAAGCAAAAAGACATGACTTCCATTTTGGGAGAAGTATTGCTCATTGCCTTTGTGGCCCCCATGTCTTGAAGCAGGGTGCCATGTTATAAGCTGCTCTCTGGGGAGGCCACATGCCAAAGGACAGAGAGCAGCCTCTAGCCAACAGCCAGCAGGGAACTGAGGCCCTCGGTGCAAACTCCCAGGAGGTATTGAATGCTGCCCATAATCACATGAGTGAGCGCCAAAGTGGATCCATTCCCAGCCTAGCCTTCAGATAAGATCCCAGCACTGGCCAACACCTTGAGTGCAGCCCCATGAGACTCTAAAGAACTCACCTAAACCATGCCCAGGCTCCTGACTCACAGAAACTCTGAGCTCATAAATGTGTGTAGTCTTAAACCATGAATCCTTGGGGTAAATCGTTATGCAGCAATAGATAACTAAGACAGTGAGACTGGACTTAGATTGCAAAAGGCAAGTGGGGTGGGGAGATGAAGACAGTGGTTCCCAGATCACCACCTGTGTAAATGGTTCAAATTCAATCCAGCTTAGACTTTCAGTTTCCTTTCCGATAAAATGTTTCTTAACCTGCTCGTTACTATGCCACAATATAAGACACTCTGGAAAAGTACTCACACCATATGCAAATCTAAAGCAGGAATGTGTTTAAGACCTCTGACAAGACCATTCCCAAGCCAGCAGAATCAAGGTCTAAGACTTTCCTCCTGCCTCCCATCCACGCCCCTTTAGAAATTTTGCAATGATGAGAAATGCAGAGGGTGGAGTTAAAACGATGTTGACAATGTATAGCTGAGGATGAACTGATGCGAGGGAAGAATAAAACGTACTTTTTAATAGCAATCAGCTCTCCGGACTCAATGCTTCGTCCCAGTAGGACGGAACCATAGGTTCCATCCCCAAGTTGCTTGATCGTTGTGTATCTATTCATGGTGTGCCCGCTCAGGCCGGACACTCATCTCAGGGCCGAGGCGGTGCAGTCCTGCAGAGGCAGCAGGCCTCCCCGGAGTGTAACCAGATTTTTCGGTGGCAGCACCAGCACAAGGTATTCAATAGAACGTGACTATCTCCCAAATACATATTTTCAAAGATCAGTCTTCTGCCTGGAGAGAAAAATGAGAGACAAGGGTAAATGCTAAGGTACATTTTAAATTTGGGTATTTTTATCATCTAAATCAGGAGTGCAAACTATAATCCCCCAGGCCACTGCTTGTTGTTATAAATAAAATTTTATTGGAACACAGTTATTGCCACTCACTTGCATATTATTGACAACTCCGTTCACACTACAAGAACAGAGGTGAGTGGTTGTGACAAAGACTAGATGGCCTACAAAACCTAAAATATTTATCATCTGGCCTTTACAGAAAAAGTTTGCCAACCTCTGGCCTAAATAATGCTCTTTTCCAATTTTTACAAAATGAGAGAGACCATTCTTGGAAAGTGAATTCGTCACTGACTCAGAAATGAATCAGTTCCAATTCAATGCTTTTCTGCTGACCAGCCACTGTGGGCAAACACTGCATGAAAACTATGGTCGACAAAAATTGCCGAGCTACAAGAATTTGTATATTTAGTCCAGAATTAGTACTAAAAATACTGTGTTCTGTGTAATTCTGCTACGAATTCCAATGTAACAAAGCCAAGAAATGCTAAAATTAAAGTTCTCCCAATACATAACTTACATGTGCTCCATGAACTATTTGTGGCTAGGCATCAACAGTATTATTTTTACTACTAGACATACAGAAGCTAAACAAAGAATAACTAATTTCTTAAGATCTATATGTAGGGTATGCCCTTTTGAAGTCATTCAGTTGTGGGGCACCTGGGTGGCTCAGTCAGCTAGCCATCCAACTCTTGATCTCAGCTCAGGTCATGATCTCAGTTTGTGAGGCAGAGCCTCACATAGGGCTCTGTGCTTAGAGCATGGAGCTTGCTTGGGATTCTCTCCCTCCCTCTCTCTCGTCCCTGCCCTGCTCAGGCTCACTCGCTTGCTCTCTCTCTCTCTCTCTAAATAAATGAACTTAAAAAAATAAAGTCATTCAGTTGTGTTTTCTTTAATAATAAATCACTGATTTTTCAGTTTATAAAATTGAGTCATTCAGTCTACCTGTAATAAAGAATATATAGTAATAACTTAAGTGACTGCAATGCTTTTATGTAAACATTAATAAAATGTAAATGCTAAAATAAAAGTTGTTTTTTTTTAATGTAAGCTCTATGCCCAACATGGGGACTGAACTTAATGACCCTGAGATCAAGAGTCACATGCGCTACCAACTGAGCCAGCCAGGCACCTTGAAAATAAAGGTATTAAAAGAAAAAAAAAAAAAAAACACCAATAGCCATCAAACTAATTAATGAAAAATCAAAAGATCTGAGAACACTGATTAGAAGTATGTGACATTCTGCACCTAAATCCAGTCTATGCAGCTTCTCCTTCCAGAAGATTTCCAATCAATAAATGTTGATGGAAAGAGGAAAATAAAAAATTCACTACTGGGTAAGTTACCCACTAAGATTTGTTACAGACAACATTCACTGATGGATGCAACTCTTAGTGAATGAAAAGTTGAGGGGAAACTGAGTATTAGCATGGTTTCAAAGTATCTCTAAGATACGTACTGACTTTAAAGGGAAAGATGGTAACTCCATAGGGAAAAATCCAGCAAAAACTTCCTTACCCAAGTGATCAAATTCAATGTCACCATTAATAACACTTATGACATCATGAACTGTAGATATGATGCTTTGAGAAGGGCATATCCCTTCCGTGGCATTCTTATAAAAAATGCGGAACTTCAATCTAGTCATAGGAAAACTCCAGACAAACCCAAAATGAGGGACATTCTACAAACAAATGACTAATAGTCTTCGAAAGTGTCAAGATCGTAAAAGGAAAAGATAGGCTGAGGAACTCTCACAGACTGGAGGCAACTAAAAAGACATGACACCTAAATGCAATATGGGATCCTGAAATGGATTCTGGAAGAGAAAGAAGATATTAGTGGAAAAGTTGGTGAAATTTGAACAAGGTCTATAGTTTAGTTAATAGCATAGTGCCAATGCTAATTTCCTAGTTTTGATAATTGTTCTATGCTTATAGAAGATGTTAATATTAGGGGAAGCTAGCTGAAGGATTTCTAGGAATTCTCTGTACTATTTTTTGCAACTCTTCTGAAAATCTAAAATTAGTTCAGAATTAAAAAATAAATCCAGGGGCATCTGGGTGACTCAGCTGGTAGAGCATGTGACACTTGATCTCAGGATTGAGTTTGAGCCCTACATTGGGAGTAGAGATTACCTTAATATTTTTTTAAAATAAAATAAAATCTTAAATAAATCCAGTAATAACCTACTGAATGGGAGGAGATATTTGCAAATGATGTATCTGTAAAATACGTAAAGAACTGATACAACTTAACACCAAAGAAACAAATAATCCAATTAAAATTGGGCAAAGGACCTGAATAGGCATTTTTCCAAAGAAGACCTACAGATGGCCAACAGACATATGAAAAGATCCTTAATATCACTCATCAGGGAACTATAAATCAAAACCACAACAAGATATCACCTCACACCTGTCAGAATGGCTAAACTAAAGAAACAACAAGTGTTAGTGAGGATGTGGAGGAAAAGGAACCCCTGTGCATTATTAGTGAGGATACAAACTGGTGCCGTCACTGTGGCGTGGAGTTCCTCAAAAAATTAAAACTAGAATTACCATTGATCCAGTAACTGCACTACCGGGTATTTACCCAAAGAAAATGAAAACACTAATTCAAAAACATACACGCACCCCTATGTTTACTGCAGCATTGTTTAGAATAGCCAAGATATGGAAGCAACTCAAATGTCCATTGATAGAGTGATGGATAGACACACACACACACACACACACACACACACACACACACACAGGAATAGTACTCAGCCACAAAAAAGAATGAATCTTGCCATTGGCAACAACATAGATGGACCTAGAGAGCATGTTAACTGAAATAAGTAAGTTAGGGAAAGACAAGTATCATATGATTTCAATCATATGTGGAGTTTAAGAAACAAAACAAAACAAAAAGAGACAAACAAAAAACAGACCCTTAAATATAGAGAACAATCTGTGGTTGCCAGAGGGGAGGTGGATGAAGGGATGGGTGAAAAAAAAACCAGTCTATGGTCTTGTGAAGGTTGTGCGAGACATCAGGAAGCTTTAAATGTAAAGGTTATGTCTGATTTCACCACACTCTCTCATATAACTGGAGAGCTTTCTGAGATTAAGCTTCCCCCACCGCACACTCATTCCCCTTCCCCTTAAAGCCATTTTAAGGCTGCTGGTTAAAGGGGCATTTTCCTTCATCTTGAAGCGCTGAAGGATCAAACTCCCTGCAACTTCCTGCAGCAGCTCTTTACAGTGATGTATTCCACTGCTGATTGATAAATATTTATAAAGCACCTCCTGTATGACAGACCCTATGTTAAAGCCTGGCTTACAAAGAATATACAATATCATTCCTTTTTTCAAAGATCCTAGTCTCATGGCAGGGGATGAGGGTGGTGGGTGGGCCCAGATATGTACTCATGAATATGCACTAAGGTATTTTGAAAACACTTAGGTTTGAGGTACAGGACATGGGAGAGTTTAAAGAGAAAGCCTGCCCTTGGTTTCCAGCTAGGTCAATTCAGTCGGGGCTAAGGAGGGCATAAGCAAAGTCTTCATAAAAGATGGAGCTTGAAAAAAAAACAAGAAAAGTAGGTGTTTTGTTAGGTACTACATTCTAGCAGTCCAAGGAGCAGAAACAAAGGTACATGGGCTTCAACCTGGG
Organism: Hyaena hyaena; assembly: GCF_003009895.1. Taxonomy (NCBI): domain Eukaryota; kingdom Metazoa; phylum Chordata; class Mammalia; order Carnivora; family Hyaenidae; genus Hyaena; species Hyaena hyaena. The sequence continues at coordinate 326,771 of NW_024081860.1, read as the reverse complement.
AGGGAGTGGACAGTGGGGAGCTTGGAACTAGAGAGAGAGAACCCCAGAGTTTTATTTGTGGAGGGTCTCAGATGCCCTTTTGAAAAACATAGGCTTCGACTGGATCCTGTACTAAAGGAGGAGGAAGCACTACAAAGGACGTCATTAGACCATGGAAAAGATTGGAATATAGATGACAGAGCAGGTAAAAGTATTGCATCTGTATTACATTTCCTGAACTTGATGCCTGTCCTGTGGCTCTAGAAGAACATAGTGTTAGTTAGAGAAAGTACACCCTGAAGGATTTATAAGTAAAGGACCACGATGTAGGCCACTTCTTCTCAACTGGGTAGAACAAATGTATTGTTTGTGTGAGGGGGGAAGACTGTGAGTGTAGAGAGAGGGAACAAATGGGGCAAAATGTGAATAATAGGTAAATCTGGATAAAGGCATATGGGTATTCTTTGTACAATTCTTGCAAGTTTCCTCCTGTATGTTTGAAATTATTCTACGTTAGGAGTTTAAAAGTGCTCTTCAAAATGGTAGAGGAAGGGAATCATTTTATTTCAGCTTAAAACATACAAATGTAGATTTATTCAATAAAATCTACTAGTAGAACACTATCATACACCATGCTGTGTCTCAACATAACACATATCTTTCTGTACTTAAACCACAACATAGGCAATTTTTGACTTTGCATTTATTTTTCATATTTATCTTTTTCATATTATCTTTTCATATTTTTCATATTATCTTTTCATATTTTTTCATATCTTTTCATATTATCTTTTTCATATTTACCCTTTTTCATATTTATCTCCATCTATTTTTGATGACATATATGATTTCTATATCATTCATAATTTCACTTCCAACAAATAAAAATTCCTAAACCATTGTTGTATGTCATCTTCCTAAAAATCACTGGTGCCTTGATTTGTCACATATCAGCTAATAAATCATATGTTCTATTAAAAAAAAGAAAGAAAGAAAAAAGAGACTTTGTGTTAGAGGCAGTGGGAAGTTAATTACTTTTTTTTAAGCTTGAGAATAACTTGAGTTTGAGATTTGTATTTTGTAATTCCATTAAATAGAATTTTTTTCTTAATGTCCAACTAAAACTTGCCTGTTCTAATTTAAGCTAATTTCTTCATGCTTTGTTTTTTTGCAGATATAAAGAAACTATCTCACAAAAATGTGTATGGACATGAAATTAGTAATCCAATGTGTGTCTCAGCCTTCTCGTGCTTTAATTATGCAACCTTTCCTCATAGGACCTTTTTCCACTCCTTTAATTATCTTTGGCATTCATCTCTGAATCCTCACACATTTCTCCATCCCCCTGATGAGTTGTGGTGACCAATCTTAATAATGATGTATGTTCCAGAACCACGTGGGCTCTCCCCCACTTTTTTTTTTTTTGCAATGGCATTATGCTACTGATTCATATCTATAAATTATTAATCACAGAAGCCTTTCTTTGATAGTTAATGTCCTACTATTTCCTATCCAATTAAATCATATGATTGGGGTAGTGCTTCCTAGATTATCATTGAGAAAGCTGTTTGTGAAAGAATTAAGAACTTTAGTGAAGTCAAGACAGAGTCACTCATTTAACACAGTCACCCTAACAACTTCTCTTTGTTACAGTTTGTCATATTATCACAGAACAAAATTCAATCACTGTAGCAAAATTTGACTCTCACCATGCCATGATAGCTACTTTTTAATCCTACACTATTTCAGGTAATTACATAAATGACTGTACAATGGATCAAACTAGTGTCTCTTCAGGCACTCACGTCAGGTTGACAGTGTACAATTTTACTGAACCTTTACTAAGATGCTAAGCATTATGCAAGGCTTTAGGGGCACATTATGAATAAGATAAGGGTTCTTCCTGAAATAACAACAGACACGATCAAGAAAATGTAGAAAGTACTACGAGAATATGGTAGAGACAGCAACCAACTCCTGGGTGGAGGGAGAGATCTGATGACCCTTCAGGGAAGAGATAGTATTGAGGTATTGAAGAATGAGCAATGTTTTGTTATACAGAAAAGGGAGAGAACAATGGAAGAAACTGTGTGAAATGTTGGTGGTACAGGACCTTGGTGTGCTCACAAGAGGGCCAATGCCTAGTGGTTCGTTCCATTCCTGGCTGAACATTAGGATCACCTTTTAACAAATACTGATGCCCAGGCCCCACCTCTAAGGAATGAGGTCAAGAGTGGGGAATGAGTTTCAGTAGTTAGGAAAGCTCTCCAGGTGATTCTAATGTGCAGCTAGGCTGTGAAGTACAAGGCTAGTACATTAAGACCACAGAGGGCAGTAAAGGAAATGGCGGGAAATGCCTAGAAACTCAGGATAGTGCCCAGGGGAGATGGGGTATATTTGTCAGGCAGGAATTTGGTCTTTACCCTGCAGGGGGGAGCTCTCCAGGGCTTTTAAGCAGAGAAATGATTAGAGGAAGATCCCCCTGGAGAACAAACAGATGTTAGGATAGAGACACTAGAGGTAGACTAGTTTGGAGGGGCTGCAATAGTCCAGGTGATACCTGTTGAAGGCCTGAATGAAGCTCCTGGCCTGGATGAATCTCAGATACAGGAGACACAGGTTTGGAATAGGGAATGTGTGTTTATGTGTTACTTAGACAAGGTGCAGAAATAATGGGCCTATTTTCTAAGGTGTTGAATTTGACGTAAGTACAAAACCTCTCACTGGAGATCCTCCATAGATAGCTACAAGTAGTCCTAAGGGTGCTTATTTTATTTTTTCCAAAGACAATGCATTATTGGAGATCTTATTAGGAGCACAACATTCAGACAAGGTTGGTGCATTGCAGAACTCTGGCCATTTCAACTTTGGATGACAAACTTCGAGAGATATTGAAGAACACAATAAAAGGCCTAAATAAGCACACAAGAAGAGTAGGTGAAGAAAGAATACTTGAAGTGAAAGAGAGTTAGGAAGCCATTATCATTGTTTCAAGTGTACAAAGGGTTATGAGAGAGAAGGATTAGTTACACTATATCTGAATCCACAGAACAGAACAATGACCACTCTCTTGGCCTTCTAGTCCCTACTCTAGTGGATTATTTCCCATACTAAAAAAAGCCAGTGGTATTATTCAAATTAGCATTACACAAGAAGCATCAGTCAACCCAAAGTTAATTCTGAGCACACCCCAGCAGGAAGTGGTTAAATATATTTGAGATCAGTATTTTCAGTTGTTCACTATTTTTGTGGTGGCCCAAATATGATGACTCATGTCATAATCTGAAACCGAACAAAACCCCAGTGCTGTTCTGGAAAAACAACAGGGCAATGGACAATGCAGTAGAAAAAACAAGGGAGAGGCAGCAGATGCCATTGCTGATCTACCCAATAGCAATGTTCCCCTTCATGCTTCATTTACAAAACCCTGATTTTATTCAGGATCCAACATAATCAGGGATGGCAGCCACCTACCACAGCCCCAGGGCATGAACTCCGATCAGTCTAAGCCAAGCCAAGCCATTCCACTTCCCACCAAAATATGTTTAGGAATGGAACTATGGCTCCCACTTAGAAGATGGAAAGGAAAGTGAGCTGGTAAGGGAAAGAGAAAGGCTTCTGAGAAGGATAGATAAAGACAATTGACAAAGAGGTTGGCCTATGTTTCTGCCTTGAACATGGCTGCATAAAACTGTAATATTTAGGGCTGAGACAGCCTTCTAGTGACTATGAGAAATCAGCTCTAAAGATGTGAATCCTATCTGCTGAGAATGGATAAAAAGAGGAGGCTGAGTCCATGATGATATGATCTCTGAAAATATGAGCTTTAGAGTTCTTGTTATATGACCTAATTAAAGGTCTTTGTCGCTGAAGCCAATGTTAGATAGTCTATCGAGTACAGGCAGAAGCATTCTGGATATAGCAGACTAAGGCTACTCTGACTTAAGGGACCAAATACAAAATTCTATCTATACAGAAGGTGGTAGATCAATCAATCAACAGTTCGAACTTCTGTAGCTAGCATGGTTTTGAAGACCAAAAGAGGAATATAGCTGGAGACAAGTTAGAAGCAGGCTTCTCTGCTAGCCTAAGGTTCATTTTCCATCGACCATGATCTGCTTCCATTATCAAAGAACAAATAACTACAAAGCTTGTGGTGAAACAAGCATGAGTGTCCAAAAATGGTCTGGGTGTCACTCAGGGTTGCCTGGACAACTAGCCAGCTGGGACTGGGATTCTTCTCCCCAGGATTTATCCAAACCCAACTTCTCTTGGACCTTGAAGGTCCCTCCACGTTAGGCAGATAGTGTCCCCAGATAAATATTCTCTATAGGTGGCACCTAAACCTAGATTCTGTAAATCCTCTGATCAGGGCCCAACAGACAAGACTGTTCTGACGCCCACGTGGGATCCACTCTGGATGTTACCAATAGTGAAACTTACCGCATAGAACAAGAGCTTAAGTGAAAGGCAACCAAGGAAATCCTAGAACTCTCAGTCTGAGTCTTACCAGGAAGGAAATTTCAGCACCCTAATGACGATTTGTACTGTACACTCCTCATTGATGCTTGAGAGACAGCTACATCTACAGAGTCAGTCCTTGACAAAAATTAAGTGACAAATAGAAGACAGATATCAAATGTGTAAAATGCATATGTGAAATAAAAAGTTTGGTACTTTAGTGTATTTTATTAACTGAGTGTTTTGGAATGCTCATTTAGAACAAAAGTCACTACGCACTACTCTTATGTTTTTAGCTGTAGCTAACTAAAGTTGACTCAGCTCAGTATAAAAACAAATCATGGTCGTAGCATTCTGGTTCCTCTCAAGCCCATCATGTCTGCTCCTCTCCACAACACTGTGTCTGTAAGTCATTCCATTGAGACCTCAGTACAGAAGAAGTTTCTCCTTTTGAGCTCTTTACAATTGGTAAAAATTTTACAATTTTTTACAACTTGGTAAAAAGGCAAAGTATCGTCTTTTCCATGGTTGTAAGGTTTATGCACATTTATGTTGCACAATATAGAAATATGTGAAATATGTATTTTCTATAAGTATACCCATATTGGGGCCTCTGGGTGGCTCAGTTGGTTAAGTGTCTGGACAACTCCTGATTTTAGCTCAGGTCATGATCTCACAGTTTGTGGATCAAGCCCCGCACTGGGATCTGTGCTGGCAGCATGGTGCCTGCTTAGGATTCTCTCTCTGTCTCCACCTCAAAATAAATAAATACACTTAAGAAAAAGTATACAAATGTTTCTTTCAGGATTACAGGAATATCTGAAATATGCTCAAAAAGTTAAAGTATCAACAAAATACCACACATGTGAAAAATTATGCAAAGGCACTATGCTCAGTTCTGAGACATAAGATCCAAAGAGCTCTGGGAGGAGGATCTTGCATGTAGGCCTTCCCATCTAACTAGGGAGGTGGAGCATACACAGTGAGCAGGAAACACGGCAGTTAGGGTAGGCTCCCAAAAGGAATAGAGACAACAGGATGCTGTAGGTAAGGACGCACAAGTAAGAAGTCACTTTGTGAACCACAGAGAGGGAATCTTAAGGCTTTGGGTGACTGATCTCTAAATAATGGCCAGTTTCTCTTGTTGAGGACATGCCCTTTACCCATATGCTGACAAAAAATAATCTTTAAAAAATATAAAACCTCTTCTTTATTAACCATGTTAGTTTCCCACGACTGCAGTAACAAACTACTATAATAGTACCCTGGTGGCTTAAAGCAACAGAAATTTATTCTCTTACGGTTCTGGAGGTCAGAGTCTGAAACCAGTACTGGGCTTCTCAGTAGGATAAGATCAAGGAATAGACACTTCCTGCAGAAGCTCTAGGGGAAATTCCTTCCTGGTCTCTTCCAGCTTCCGGTGGTCGCTGGCCTTCCCTGACTGTGGCTGCATCACTTCAGTCTCTACCCCTGTGGTCACACTGCCTTCTCATCTGGATCCCTCTGCTTCTCTAAGAACTTGTATTTGCATTTAGGCCTACCCAGATCATTGAGGGTACCCACCTCACCTCAAATTCCTTAATTTAATCTATTTAAATAGTCTATTTTGCCATAGAAGGTAACATTCACAGACCTGGTATCTTTGGGGGATCTTAATTAGCCTACTACTCTCAAACAGAAGTCTCCAAGCCTTTCAGACAGTCATCTGAATTATGGAGCAGTGTTTTTCATTCCATTCAAAGTTGAGTGTTTTAGGAATGGAATAAGAAGTCGGTGCTTACTTACACAATAAGTTCATTTTTGAAATATAGAGAGGATTTCTCTTTAATTGTGCATGGTGGACAGGACTTGACAATTCTGACTGAAATCCCTGAATATATGACATTAGTATATGGAGATTAAAAAGTGTGGATGAGCGGTTGCAAACTAGCAGCCTGAGAGCTAATTCAGAGGTATGCTTTGAGTCTACATTTAAAAATGGGGGGCCCCTGGGTCACTCAGTTGGTTAAGCTTCCGATTCTTGATTTTGGCTCAGGACATGATCTTGAGCTCGGGTTTGAGCTCTGAGTCAGGCCCAGTGCTGACGGTGAAGACCCTGCTTGGGATTCTCTCTCCCCCTCTCTCTGCCCCTATCCTGTGCTTCTCTCTGTCTCTCTCAAAATAAATAAATAAATGTTAAAAATAAAGATAAAAATAGGAACTCTTTGGGAACCTGGGTGGCTCACTTGGTTAAGCGTCTGACCCTTGATTTTGGCTCAGGTCTTGGATCCCAGGGTCCTGACATTGAGCCCCACGTGGAGTTCCATGCTGTGGTTGGAGCCTGCTTGGGATTCTCTCTCCCTCACTCTCTGCCCTTCCCCCACTCACATGCAAGCACTCCTTCTCTCTCTCTCAAAATAAATAAACATTAAAAAAATAAAAATAAAAATAGGAATCTAATATAAAAATGAGATTTGGGGCTTTTCTGGAAAAACTGAAGAGCCAATAACACGGGATCCTTAGCCTTCCATGGTAATAAGAAGCTAGAGAAATGTCACCATCCTTTTAGACTGGACAAGGGTCCCCATGCTCATCACAGTCCCCATCCTGCCTGTTGTCCCTAAAATGGATGCCACATAGGTTGCCAGTATTTTTAGTTGTCATTTATTTTTGTACCTTCATACCACTCGGTTGCTGGAAGAAAACCATTTCTCTGTTCCTGTACCTCTATCAAAAGAGACAGCCTAAGAACCCCCTCACATGTTTGAAAAAAAACTGGAGAAGAAAAAAATGTGTTTTTTTTTTTTTTTAAATAAGAGAAGAGCAATAGAGAAGAGCAATTCCTTTCCTGTTTAACAAGCACATACCCAGCTTTCCTGAGTCTTCTACATTTCTTCCTCTGCCTCTGACAGTATTTGAATTCACAGCTCCTGGTAGACTGCCCGAGTAGTGAAAGGTATGCAGCTGCCCATCCTTCAACTTGGGAATCCGCTAACCTGCTGATGAGCAGTGCTCTAAATACTGTCCGCACTCCAAAAATTAACTTGGATAAAACACTCACTATAACTAAGCCACAGTTAGCCTCTTACTATATCAATTAAGCCAAAAGGGTAGTAACAATAATAATTTAAATACTTAACATGTGTATAGTACTATTATAAGTGCTTTGTATATATTAATCCATTCAAATCTCACAACTCTGTCCAGAGACACTATTATTATTATCCCTATTTTACAGATAAGGAAACTGGGGCACAAGCAACTTGTCCATAGTACTGTTACCGTCATCCTCTCTCCTCCCAATTTTCTACATCAGGAAACTGAGACATAAGTGACTTGTCCAAGGTTATGTAACAAGTAAGTGATAGAACTAAGATAGGAACCCAGGCTGACTGTACCAAACTCAAAAGAAAGGTTGCAAAAGATCCAAAGGTCATGAAATCTTTTGAGGATCTGAGAATGGGAGAAATTAGAAGTACTTTGTGGCTCAAAGTCCAAATATGGAAACCAGTGATGTAGTCATGCTCTTGGTGGCCTCATTCTGCAATCAAACATCAGCGAACCCAGCAGGGGCCTCCCCAGCACCAACTTTCTACAATGGAGGCAAAGCGAATGCAGACAAAGAGGGACTGGGTCCCAGCTTCAACTCAAATGCATCGTCAAGTACACTCTGAGCTCACAGGCTTGTTGACTCTTTTTAAAACATTTTTTTTTAATTTTTTTTAACATTTTTTATTTATTTCTAGGAGAGAGAGACAGCGTGAGCAGGGGAGGGTCAGAGAGAGAGGGAGTCACAGACTGAAACAGGCTCCAGGCTCTGAGCTGGCAGTCAGCACAGAGCCCGATGCGGGGCTTGAACCCACGAACCGTGAGATCATGACCCAAGCGAAAGTCGGACGCTTAACCGACTAAGCCACCCAGGCGCCCCTTGTTGACTCTTTTTAAATAGCAAATGATGTAGTGATGTTTGAATGTCTTCACCGGTCCTGCAGAATAATCACCTTCTCCTTGAGGTCTGCGTTTTTTTGTTTTTTTTTTAAGAAAAGGTTTTTATTTATTATTATTTTTTGATGTATATATATGTATACAACCTTTACAGCAAACATGGGACTTGAACTCAGGACCCCAAGATCAACAGTCAGATGCTCCACTAAGCCAGCCAGGCAGTCCCTCCCTGGGTTTTTAAACCTGGGTATCAGGAGTCAGACTTTGCCTTTATCATGGGTCCCACCTGGGATAGGAAACTCCGACCACCCACCCAGGCTTCGACTTGGTCGAAGTCACTGTTGTTGGGATCATTTGTTTCCAACCAAATGCTCTTTCTAATTCAAACAATGATTTTTCTGTGACTATGTCACATATTGTACACTGTCCCAAACCATTATTCTGGCTAATGCTGAGATGCCCTTGACACACCCATTTTTTTTAATGAACACTAAACAGAAGTCTTTTTCCTATAATGCTGTTTGATGCAGGCCCAATATTTTCTAAGTCCAATTTCTTGGTTTTCCTTTACAGAATACATAGTAAAGGAAAAGAGGATACAGAGAGAATGGTGTATAAAATACACATCATTTGTAAGACAGCAGTTTGATCACTTACTGCTCTCCGTTAGGGTTTGCTCCACGTCATCCAGATCACATGGGTAGGGTCACAGGTACCAACCCCTGTGACTTGGAGGAGCCCTTGGTCCTTGGGTCTACTTTCTTTGAAATCGGTATGTTGGACTCATGAGGAAGTGGGGTGATTTCCCACTCTAATGATCGGTGACTCTGTGACTCTCTTTGTCACGTTAGTTTTTGTCTAAGAAGAAAAATGGAACGGGGCACCTGGGTGGCTCAGTCGGTTGAAGGTCCAACATTGGCTTAAGTTCTGATCTCACCACTCATGAGTTTAAGCCCTGCTTTGGGAGAGCCTGCATCAGGCTCTCTGCTATCAATCAGCACAGAGCCTGCTTCAGATCCTCTGTCTCCCCTGCTCTCCTTACCTCTACCCCACTCATGGTCTTTCTCTCTCTCTCTCTCAGAAATAAATAAATTTTTAAAAGTCACCTGCAGAAAAGCTGGCAAAGGGAAGGTAGTAGACCAGAGGGACTCTGTATGCTACATGACAGACATCTCTTTTAGAGGACAGTGCGCTACGGACTCAGCCAGGTCCCCCAAATCAGAATCTACTCCTTTCCTTCCCTCTCAGTCCAGCTCAAACATCACCTCAAGAGCCTCCTGTCCCAGCCTGTAACAATAGACACAGTTAAAAGCTCTCTCCCAGCTACCACAGCATCCTGTCCCCACCTCACTGCTAGCGTCTCTCGGGGGTCCATGACATGCAAGCCTGACCGCTGCATCAGCAGGGACACTCACCACGCCTCCTTCATCTCTGTGGCCTCACACCTCACAGTCCACTTGCACACAGTAGGTACTCATTGTCTGAATGGTCAAAAATTTAATTTTAGTTTTGCCACTTATTTCCTGTACCACCCTTGGTAAGTAGCTCCACACATAGTGCTATTTCTTCATGGGCAAAGTAATGATAATCAAACTGACCTGACCAGAAATGTGAAATTCTGAAATGGAAGAATTGTAAATACCACGGAAAGGCTAAGGCAGGGCCTTCCCACCACAATACTGGAATTACTGTTTCTCAGAGACTCACAGAAAGTCCCCCTCAGTGTTGTCAGATCAGGCCTTTGGCCTTTGGGAAACGCTGTGCTCCACTAACACAGAAATGCAGCCTTATTTTGCTTTCAGAGTTCCAGCAAATCTCTGAGACAAATGTTACGGTTTCTCTGGTTAGGTGACATTGGGGAAAACCTTCCTGTGATCCGCCCCAACTCCCTCCCTCCGGCTTCAATCCTCAGCGGAGGCAAGCAACATCTGCTTGTGGCCAGCAGCTCATACCACGTACCCTGCTCATTCACAGCCTGGAAAACGGGGTAGGTGCAGGGACGATGGTAGTCCATTCTCTATTCCTAAACTTTGAAAGTCACTGAATTGAGGTCACACTTACTATTATTATTATTTTTTAAGAAAGAAGACAGAAAACTGTACGCAAACTCGGCCTTGCCTGGCAGTTGCGGTTTACCAGCCATGTTAAATTCAGACCCTCTGAGCAGCTTTTCTCCCTCAGCCTTAACCGTTTTATGCTGAAACTTATCTATCCTCGTAGGAAAACTGAATTATGTGCAAAATCACTAAATGGCCCTTTTCATGGCACTTCAGAATTCCATTTTACCTCATCCCGCAGGTAATTACACATCATATTCATATTCAAACGTGTCATAACTTTACAAGAGTTAATGTTGTTAACTTAACTTGAAAAGGGTACTAAAAATAGTACATTTGTGTTTATATTTTTCTTTCTGGGGCCTAATCTTTCCGCTCATATTCATATTAGCAAAAATGTCTTCTAAGTACTTTGCCTCTTGGAGTAGTGCTTTTTCCTGCATTTGGGGATAGCGGCCAGAAGGCCAAAAGAAACTTCTTTACCCACGTGGGATCTGCCTTGCCTTTACCTGGACAAAGGAGTGCATTAAGGATGCTTTCGGCTACTGCACCAACTGGAGTGAGGGGAGACGGAAATCAGATACCTGGTGTGTCTCTGCTATTCCCCAGAAACTGCTCCATGCCTCTCCCTCTCCCCCTAACCCCACTTCTGAGCCAAAAACTCCTCATGCACCAGGGTCCTTAAAACCATGAGAAGGATCCACGGCTTCCCACTGCTCCTCCTACGGTTCCAAAGGGCGCCCCTGCCCTGAACTGAAAAAAAGCCTTCAGTCACTTGTAGATTATTTCCAAATTGGGACGCGTCATCATGTGTGGCTCATGCGGACTGTGAAGAACTGCAGGAAGAGGGAAACGTTGAAGAGCTGAAGGAAGAATCACTTTGCCCTGACTCGTGTGAAACTGTGGATGAGCTGGGGGATGGTCCCCCAAACTTAATCAAGAAGACCGTTGAGGGTGGTGACAGTCGGGCCCCAGCTGCCTGCCTGATTGCCACCTCAGGACTGAAGTATAAGCGAGGAGTAGAGGGGGGGAGTGAACGAGAAAAGTCATGTATCTCATGTATTGTGCAGATATGACAGCATCTTTAACTCAGGAGCTGATCTCACTCAATGGAAGAGACTATGCTGTCATCCACAACAAACCAATCAATAACACAGATGAAGAGGTAGAGGCTTAATATAAAAATAAAATAGAGCAGGGGTCAGCAAACATTTTCTGTGAAGCGCTGGTGAACATACAGGCATTGAGGGCTATGTCGCTGTCACAACTACTCAACTCTGCTGAGGAAGCACCAAAGCGGTCACAGACAATACGTAGATGAATGGGCTGTGTTCCAGCAAAGTTTATTTTAAAAAAAAACAGGCAGCAGGCAGAATATGCCTGCAAGGCACAGCTTGTCTACCCCCAAAACAGAGGAAGTCTGTGCGTAAACAAACATTTTATTTTATTTTTTTTAATGTTTTATTTATTTCTAGGAGAGAGAGAGAGAGACAGCGTGAGCAGGGGAGGGTCAGAGAGAGAGGGAGTCACAGACTGAAACAGGCTCCAGGCTCTAAGCTGGCAGTCAGAACAGAGCCCGACGCGGGGCCCGAACCCACGAACTGCGAGATCATGACCTAAGCGAAAGTCAGACTCTTAACCGACTAAGCCACCCAGGCGCCCCTAAACAAACATTTTAAACACCCTCTCCATAAGCCTTGTGTACCCTTGGGTTACAGCGTAGCACACAAATTGTGTTCATCCTGCGCTTTGAGGGCAGAAGTTTTATTATGTTCATAACTCCATGCCCAGCACCCAGACGTGTACCTGGCAGACAGCTGGCACAAATAGCTGCTCACAAAAAACATTTGTTGAATGAATAAATTAACGAATGAGCACATTATGGGTCTATAAAGGGTAATTGTGACTATTGGTGATTTTCCTGTATCACCAACCCCATGTCCATGGCTGTCCCATCCCCTCGTGGCCCCCTTCTTTGCCAAATTGGACAATTACATGGGGGCCAGGGCACAGAAATTATGAATCTTCCTAAAAATTTTTACACAAATTTAAGAAAACGTTTGCTTTTTAACAGCTAACACATAGAAATATGTATCTTTATTTTCTCAGTTTTGCCTGCGTTATATCAATCTTTAATAAATTGACTTTCAGAGTAAAGGTAGTGTCCAAGAGGCCCAAATCACTAATTATTACCTTCTGGGAACTATAATTTCATGTAGAGAGTAACTTTCACAATATTGTCAAATAGTAGTTGGACATTACACCATACTACTTATCTTTTGGCTCTGGGCCATTATCTTTCATAGTAACCCTGAGGGCAGTCACATGTTATCAGCACTTCCTCACAGGTCATATTACACCCACAGCAAGGTAAAATATGACTCACATTGCTCTTTTCTCAGATATATGGGGCTCTCACAAGTGCTTGGCTATACTGCACATTTATCAAGTGGCTACTCAAAGCCCCAGGCATGGGGGAAAATATACCCAAGGAAATATGAGGTCCTGTCCTGGTCCTTCCACTTTAAAAAATTGAGCTAAGACGACAAACTTAAAATTCAGGAAAAATTTCAAGTAAGGTAATACATAGCCCAATACTAATTAGTATAGATTGAATGCTAAGATCAATAGGACCTAAGTTCAACATGGACACAGTTTAAGATTGAGGAAACTTTCGACTACAGAATTACTTTCTCCTATAAGGGACCTTAATGATCATGTAATACTCTCACTTTACTGATGAGATCTAGAGACCCAATTACTACGAACAGAATCTTTGTTATCTTTAGAGTAGCATACTTTTTTTTTTAACTTTTTTTTCACCTCTATTTTAGAGAGAGAGAGAGAGAGCAGGGGACAGGGCAAAAGGAAAGAGAGAGAATCTAAAGCAGGCTCCATGCTCAGCACAGAGTCCGATACAGGGCTTGATCCTACAACCATGGGGACCATGACCCGAGCCAAAATCGAGTCAGATGCTCAGCTGACTGAGCCACACAGGTGGCCCAGACTAGCACACTTCTTCATGTGTGAATATAAGAAGTGTTTTAAGAGTCCATTAAGCATATATATCAAATACGCCCCATTTCCTCTTTTGTAGAAAGCATATAAATGTATTGTTAATCCTGAACCACTTATTCTAAAAAAAAAACGAGGCAGGCTCCCCCAAAGATGTGCTTTCCTCAAACTCTGAGACAACTTCATGAGTTAACACACATAGGGTTTGATTCCACCTGCACAGGCGAGCCCGACCACAAGCACTCTTTCTATGAAGCTTCGGACTTTCAAAGCGAGCCAGGCACTTACTCACTGTGCAAGGACACTTCAGTTTCCTTGCAAGGAAATCAGGAATGGAAGCTTTCTGCTTGGATTGAGTACTTCCCTAGGATCAGTTGAATAGCAGTATTTTCCCTGCATTACGCATCACCTCACCAGGAGCAGAGGGATTGAGAGTGAATGCCCACATCAACTTTCCTTACCATCTTGAGAGGACCTGTGTTTCTTCTTTTATTTCTCTGGCTGCAAGTAACTACATTTCTGATTTCTTGCTGCCATTAAGACGCAGCATTTGAATGCCATCTACCCCACAAAATGCTTTGCTTTATCAAACTGTTTTTATAAGGTAACTTTCTAGAACACCTGTGTATTGATAAGAAAGAACTGTTTCAGGGTGAGCACAGTCACAACCTAGGATACGGCTGCACTGTAACCCCCAAACAACATGTGTGTGTTAAGTCATCCCGCGCACACCTCTGCGCACACTCTCAGCCAACCACATCAACCACATCGGAGCTCCTTCTAATTCTCTACTCGTAGGGCTCCTCTCAGGATGCCGTGGTTGGCAAAGACTGCCAATGAGAGAATTTACAGTTCAGTGAGACTCTACTCACAGGCTAATGGGTCAACATCCACAGAAGGGTCACTGTACCCAGAATTCTGCCAAGAAAGCACCAGGCAAAGAGTCCTGCCGTAAATACAGACACTCACACATACCCCACATGCAGGAAAAAAAAGAAGGGCTAGGTACACTCCAACTCCGCAAGGTCCTGCAAAATGAAATGGAGGCGCTTTCTGCAAGAGACGCCATGAGAAAAAAAAAAAAAAAAACAAATGAGAAGGCAGTAGTGTTCCTGGCAAGGTTCAGATGGAAAAACAGCAACAGATCCCAGAAGCAGAGCTGCAGCCAGGAATAACCTCAGCTCAAGCCATGTTAAGTAAGGGCAGGATAACACTCACAGAGGAATCACTGAATGGTCGCCCCGTCCTCTGGGCCTCCAGGCTGAACCATGACTTGCAGTCTACTACAAGCCACTCAACAAATACCTACCAAACATGTGCTACATGTTCAGGTCCCTTTGAGTCACTGCGAGGGATGGTCAGACTTTAGTAAGGTGTCTGGCAGGCACTGGAGAGGCCCGGTAGGGCATTTTCGCACCACCCCATGCTGGGGAAGGCATTTCCCCTCTCCAATGCTAGGAGTATCCCACAAGGCCACGTGAGTAATAAGTGGAGTCAGGCCCTGACCTCAATTCTGCCTGACTCCAAAGCCCGGGACACCACGTCACCATGCATAAACTACGGCTTCTGCCCTAAAGAGGCTTAAAATAACCTAAACCAATTAGAGACCAATACAGCCGATATAATAAAGAATTAACAAATGAGAATCTTAAGACTTTAAAGAAAGAGAAGAGGAATGGGAAGCTAGAGAAGACATTAGGGAAGAAGGAGGGCTTGAGCTCCTTCTCAGAGGATTGGCACAGGAGAATGGGGAGGAGGGCGGGAGTTTCTAGGACAGCAGTGTGAACCGGACACTGCAGTGGGAATGAGCCCGACCCCCTTAGCAGGACAGCATGACCAAACTGTATAAAGCACAAGGATCTACACTGAACTGAAAATAGGATTTAGATAGGAGGGGTGAGGCCTGATTATGAAGGCCTTGAAAAATCAGGCAATTATTTGAGATAGCGAATGGAGAGTACCTGCAGGTTGCAAGGCAAGGAGAGGGTCGAAGTGATAGTTGAAAAAAATTAAACAGAGAGCAAATGCTGAAGAGACCAGAAAGGGGAGCATCTCATTCATTCAGTCATCGGTTTATTCCGCAAACATTTACTGAGGACTTATTAAGAGCCAGGCTTGGATGGCCAGCTAAGAGGCTGCTCCAGTCTGCAGGACAGGAAGGGTGAGGTTCTGGATAAGAATATGGAGGGAGGGATCTGAATAATTCACATTTCAAAGGTCTTGGTGACTCATTAATACAGAGGTTGAAGGAAATGAAGGAAAAGATAGTTAAGGATAATTCCAAAGGTTCAGGATTGACATAATTTCCACCTTTACAGGGAACCTCAAAAAGCGCTAAGAATAAAGCAAACCATGAAAGTATAAGAAGAGCTTTGATGATGTTGAACGGTCAACAAGACCCCCAAAGACCCATCTGTAGGTAAGAAACTTCAGTGACAAAAACAGGCTTTTCTGTGACTAAATGCCGAGTTCCCTTGGCAAGGAGCACAGACCTCTGCCTCCTCAGACAGGCTCCATCAACCCTCCAACACATCCCCTCATCATCTAAAATGAAACTGATCTTATTAAGAAATGTGGCTGCCCACACCTGACTCCGGAGAAGGGGCAAGGCAAAGTGGACAGGGGGAAACAGAAAGTGGGCAGGGTCACTGTAGGGAGCTATATCTTAGGGAGGGGGCAGTGGTACAGGATATCATTTTATTTTATTTTTAAATATTTTTTAGTATTTTATTTATTTCTGAGACAGAGACAGTGTGAGCAGGAGAGGGTCAGAGAGAGAGGGAGATACAGAAACAGGCTCCAGGCTCTGAGCTTGCTGTCAGCACAGAGTCCGACGCCTGGCTCCAACTCACGAACTGTGAGATCATGACCTGAGCCAAAGTCAGAAGCTTAACCGACTGAGCCACCAATGACCCCCAGGATATCATTTTAAATAGAGGATCCCAGCAATGCTTTCATTTCTATACTCACTTCCTAGTATTTTACAATTACTGGCCCTCAAACAGATAGGAAGGCCTTAAAGATTCTTTACCAAATCACAGCGCTTTGTCCAGAAACTATTTCAGATATGCATATTTACTCATATATTAACTCCTAGTACAGATTGCATATGGTTGAGACACAAATTCTTCTTAATAATTTACATGTTGACTACACAAATTTCAAGCTCATTTTAATTTTACATTCAGCAATAGTACAATTCACTATTGGGGCACATCCTGAAAGCCTACTCACTGGAAAATGCAAAATGCAAAATGCAAACTGTAGCTATCAAACTTCTACCGCTACAAAGAGTGCTTGCTCTAAGCCAAAAAAAGAAAAAAAAAAAAAACCTCAAGACAAAAAACACAAGTCCCAATACCTTGGAGAACACAGACTTGCATGCAAAATTCAAGGTAGTATTCTCTCAGCCTGGCCCGGCTTTAGCAAAAGCAGATCTCTACTTTATAAGTAGAAATGAATACTCTTCTTTGCAGAATGATGCCTTCAACTACTTTTATATGTAAAAGCAAAAGCCCTCAATGTTAGTGTCAAAGTCAGACTCTCAAAGGTACATTACCAAAGAAACGGTTGCTCTCGAAAACCCTTCAACATCCTTCTCCTAACATCTACTCAGGTTAGTAAGAAGAAATCAGAGCAGAAAGAAACCCAGTGAAAAATGGTTGCACATAAATGTGCGAAGATTCCTGCTCAGACCTCCTTGTGGGACAGCCACAGGCCTAGTCAGGAAAATTCCAAGAGCAAGTCCCCCACATCCTACTACAGAGGCTTAAAATCGGGCAAGGGTCTTTCCCCTCTTTAACACCGAAATGTAAACACCCATCAACATCTTCCAGACTCGAGCAACCCGGAGTTCCCAAGCCAAGAGGGAGAGAAGCACATGACCGCGGAAAGAAACTACAGCCCATTAGCCTCTCCCTTTCCTTCCAGCCCCTCGCGGAGGCCCCGCCGCAGGGGTCCCTCCGCAGCTCCAGTCCTTCATCCCCAGTGACAGGTCGCCCAGCAGAAGCCCCTAAATCCCTGGCCCCACTTACTGGCGCCGCGAACACAGGCGGGGGCCCGCCCCTGCGGTGAGCGCAGCTTCTCGGCGACCGGGGCGCAGCAGCCCGCTCGGGAACTGGGGGTGGGGGCGATCCCTGCTAGGACAGGCCGAGCGGTCCGTACAGGGACGCCCGAGAGGTCCGGCGAGTCGCACGGGCCGCGCGGCGCATGGTGGAGCTGCAGGAACCCGGCCTCTCACCAGCCTCCGGCTGGAAAACAAACAAAAGGCAGGGAGGCTTCTAGCGGGGACGACCGGCCGCTTTCCCTGGGAAAAGTTACCCTGCAGCTCCCCTTGGTGGCCCTGCGCGTCCCTGCACCGTCGCGTCCAGGCAGCCCGGGGGCGCCGAGGTGCGGCGCCGAGCTCCCCGCCAGGGCTGACCGAGCCCAGGGATCCCTGAGGCCCGCTGACCACCCGTGCGCCCTCCAGCTCCACACGCACGTCTTTGTTGCACGTCTGTGCATCAGGTATCAAGATTTAGAAATGGAGGCCGTGGACACCATCTCAATGGTTCTGAGAAGACTTCATTACAGGTAATCGTGATGAAAACGTTTGCCCGGTTTTAAAAAACGTAACCGGAGATGCACAACATTGTCAATGAAATCAATGCCACTGAAATATACGCTTCAAAATGGTTAAGATGGCAGATTGTGTTATACTTTACTGCAATAAAAGATCTTTTAAAATGAAAACGCAACGGATTGCTTGTTAGCATTCATTTGAACTCGAAGAGTTTTTATATTGTTAGCAACTTTACTTTGAAAGACTGGATTGTTATCCAGGTGGGAAACAGACTGGATAAGATCTTTACAACAATTGTCCTCTGCGTGTAACTAGCTGTATGTAATCTAACACACTTGTGTGTTAAGCACAGTCACTTGTGTCAAATTATATTGTAGACCTTAAATCATCCATATAAAGGCTGGCTCTGAAGAGACTTGAAAACAGAAACAGCTTCAAGCCTTCCCCTCCCCCTCCCCAATTTAAAGTTACATAATTGCCCCAAGCTTCACATTTTTTCAGAACTAGTTGAATGCTGGAGGGAACAACGTTAGTTGGAGGCATCAGAATCACCTGGCAGGCTTGTGTAAACAGATTGCTGTGCCTCATCCCCCGAATCCTGCTGCTGATGCTGCTGGTCCAGGGAACAATACTGCCCTAAGAACACAATTTTAATCAATAAAACAATAACCCATTTACACATTGTGGATCTTTCAGTTTAAATTCTCCAACTCATCACCATATCAATTTTCTCTTTTAAGTTTGAATTCTAAGAACTCAAAGCATTATTTTTATTTCCTAATAGAATCTATAACAAAGACCTGAATCCCTTACGCTTCTTCCTCCTATTGAAGAAACCCACAGGATATAAGACTTCCTATCCCAAATGGGAAAGGATCATCTGGCCACTTGGAAAATGTGTAACATTTATCTATCTTTGTGTTTACCTATATAACACCAAACCATATGGCAAATGAAAATTGAAAGTCCTTATCAATGAAAAGATAGGGAGACAAGAGGGGTAGTCTAACAAATTACATACTGCTCCCATGACAAATGGTTCTTAAAATATCTGAAATTACCAGTTTTAGTCAAACTCAGTTGTCCAAGCAAGTCTACCCATCGAACAGAGGGATGGTCTTGGTCTACCTCTAACAAGGACCCACTGAGCTAGTAAATGGTTTAGGTCAGGAAAATTACAACCCTGTAAGTATAATATGATGAGATAATATTAATCTGAGATCTAATGGATACAGTGGATACTAATCTAAAATAGAAAATTTTGTAACAAACAACAGCATATTAACAAAATAGATGCTTAATTTATCATTACAAATACTATATTTTATTAAGCTTTATTGTTTATTAGCTAGAATAGAAATCATCTGAATTAAATGACAAGCGATCTGGGGCGCCTGGGTGGCTTAGTCGGTTAAGCGTCTGACTTTCGCTTGGGTCATGATCTCACGGTTCGTGGGTTCGAGCCCCGCGTCGGGCTCTGTGCTGACAGCCAGCTCAGAGCCTGGAGCCTATTTCAGAATCTGTATCTCCCTCTCTTTCTGACCCTCCCCTGCTCACGCTGTCTCTCTCTCTCTCTCTCTCTCCCCTAGAAATAAATAAAACATTAAAAAAAAAATGACAAGCGATCTTAATTAGCGTTTAACATGTTTCATGAAATAGACTAGTTCTGAAAACATTTCATTCAGTACCTCATTCTTCATTTGTGAAACTAATCTTTTTAAAAATTTTTTAATGTTTATTTTTTAATAGTTTATTGTTAAGTTGGTTTCCATAGAAACTAATCTTTTGCATTCATGAGTCACATATATCACTTTCTTCTATTATAAATCCTTACATCTGATCCCCCTTCCCTCCTATTTAAATTGCAAAATCAATTTTAAAGAAGTCATTGGGAAGAAAGTCATTGTTGAAAGACTTAAGTTTCCTTTAAAAATGAAAAACTATTAAAATTTTTGGCCTTTGTTAAACATGAAGGTACTTTTTCTAGGTAGCTTAGAGTGGAAATAAAAATATTCCCGTCCAAAGGATGGGGAATCCTAATATTAAAAGATAGCAGTTGGGCTTCCTTATTGTAGCTCACCATTCTGCCACCACCATCCCCTTTTATTGCCTCTATTTTTCTGCCAAAGATGTACTGTATGTCTAAGATCTTCAGAATAAAATAATGGGTAAGAGCTTTAAACTCTGGGTTCATCGAACTAGCGTCTTGGAAACCTGGTAACTGTTAGTTATCTAACTGGTAGAAACTGCAGCTATTTCCCAAATGAAGCTAAGAGACTGTAAGACTGCAGGTTTCTACACAGCATGCAAACTTCCGTATTTAAAACAATGTAAAGTGCGGCAAAATAATAAATCTCCAGATAAATGAGTGTCTTGTGAGGAAACAAAGTCAGGTGTTTGGGCTTTAAGAGGTGGGGCTAGTACTGCCGGTAAGTTCCGGCGCTCTACGCGGAACAGCGGACTACAAATCCCAGAGTACATCCCGGGCTCTGTAGAGGCAGGACTCGGTTTTCAGGGCTTTAGGAGGTTCGTCGTCTTTCCCCCTCTTGCATGATGGGATCTGTAGTAAGACATGCCTTGCCGTGGCTTTCTTTCGCCCTGCTTCTACACTAAGCTGATCTTTTCCTGAACTTCCAGGTACGTGCTTTCAAAAAGTTTAGTAAAAGCCTGTGACTGTAGTGAGGTTTCACCGTTTCCCTGCAATCCTGGCACCGGACTCTAACCAGAGGCCCCGAAAAGCGCATAGCGACTTTTATGAGCACCCACTTCGATGCTCCTGAAGTGATGTTTACCTTAGGGTCTCCTAAATTAGAGTTGTAAACATTTTTGAGGTAATGCTTGTTCAAGTTTGCATAAGTGGTCACTGAGACGAATACGTAGGTTGAATTTGGGGTTGGCAAACTGGTGATCTCACTACCAACGTGACCTCACACACACAGTAGGCCCACACCTCCGACCCCCCCACTAGGGAGCGCTCTCGAGGCCGGGCAGCCGTGAGACGCACGCAAGCAGCAGCGACACTGCGCATGCCCGGTGCGTCCCCACAGGTTTCCGCAGTAGAGTGGGCAGCCCCGTCGCGGCGTCCGGGGTTTCCAGCGGCGTCGACGCGCTGGTGCTCGCTCTGTCCTCGGCCTCCGCTGGCAGCGGGCGTCCCTCCGCTCCGCGAGTTCCCGGCCGTCGCTCTAGCGCGCCCGGATCTGGCCCCCTGCCCCGCGAAGATGGCTGCCGTACGCCGGGCCCGCAGTTACTGCCGCTGCCTGGTGCGCTTCTCCGACCGAGAACTCTGCTAAGCCCCGCTGCAGCAGAAGGGCAGGAGTAGACACCCGGACACCCAGCACACCTCCTCGGGGGAGCGGTGCAGAGGGGGCGCGGAGAGCCCCTAGCGCGGCCGGCCGCCCCGCCAGCATGGTAACCCGGGAGGGGGCTCAGAGGGACGCTGCGAGGTGGGAGTGCGGAATGAAGGAGGGGCGAGGCCTGGGAGGAGCCCCGAGAGAGCGGGAAGTGGAGACCGGGGGGACTGGGAGCTGCTCGGCCGCCACCCGCTGTAGGGCCTTTGGCCTGAGAGAGAGTGGAGTGGGTGCCAGCCCTGACCGCTCCCTGGGGTTCCTTCCTGCTTGAACCCCGGCAGCCGGGATCCGGTGTGAGAAAGAGCGGGTTTGCAGGACAGCAGAAAAGAATGCCTCCTGTTGGTTCCCTGTGGATATTGAGCCCGTCTTGCCTCCCTCAAGGGATTTTATCAAAAGCAGTGAGGATAGGTTGGGGTGAGCCGTTGCAGCATCTGTAATTGAGTTGGGGGAACCTTGGCAAATGGAGACACTTGTTGATTGTTATTACCCCCTCGGGAAAGCAGTACCCACGGAGAAGCCGTTCGGGTCCTTTAAGGAGTCCTGGGTTTAGGACGCACCTGCCCCGTGACGCATCAAGTGCCAAGGGGTAGGATGTTGGCAGGCTGTCCTGGCGGTGTCGGGATCACAGAGATTGTCTCACTTCGTAGCGGTGAGGGCCTGAGCAGCGTCAGTGTGGTCCAAATGGAGCGAGTGACTTAAGCTCCAGAAATTGACGACGCAAATTCCATGGGACTGTTGCATGCTGGATGGTGTAGTTTCTGCCCTGCGCTGCCTTTCTTTGGCTTTGAGTACATTTTCCATCTGAGAAACTCTGGCTAAGATGGAATGAATCAAGTGTGCGGTGATCCCAAGCCAATGAGCTGACACTCAGATATTTTATTAAATAAATGGATGGCTGACTTTATTTTATTAACCAGGAGGATAAAAAAGCAGTAATTGATTATGTCCTTAAGCTTTCAGAAGTAGTTCTCTGACCGACCAGGAGTATGCACTTAACCTTTTATATTTCATTAATCTCACGTGTAAAACGGGAGTAAAAAGATGAAGACATAAACTGCTCAAGTGAAGGGTGATGTTTAGGGCAGACTCAATTAGGAAAATTAAAGCGAAAATCTCTGGGTGACAGCTGGGGACCTACTTATTTCAAGTGGTATTTGAGTTGCCGAAATGTAGTAAAACCCCAAATTTCATAGTCCTCATACTGCCAAAATCAAAGTAATAAAGGACTTGAATTCAAGAACAACACAGGAACTCAGAGGAGAAGATGTTTTCTGTATTACAGATTTCCCATTTATTTTCCTCATTTTTGAGATATTCTCCATATGTCCCCACCTGACATTTTTTATCTGTTAATTCAAGCAAATTTTTTAGCACCTATTGGTGCTAGACCCCAGCACAATATTAGATCTCCAGTATAACCAAACCTATAAGGTGATTTATGGTAAACTTTAAAAAAAATTTTTTTTAATGTTTATTTACTTTTTGTGGGAGAGAGAGAGAAACAGAGCATGAGTGGGGTAAGGGCAGAAAGAGAGGGAGACACAATCTGAAGCAGGCTCCAGGCTCTGCACTATCAGCACAGAGCCTGACTCAGGGCTGAAACTCACCAACCGTGAGATCATGACCTGAGCTGAAGTCCGACGCCTAACCGACTGAGCCACCTAGGCGCCCCTATTGTAAACTTTTAATCATAAAATGTCACATATGAAAAAGGACCTCAGAAGTTATCAAATCAAACACCCTGTCTTTACAGATGTGAAAGGTGAAGCCTGGACCTGCTTTACTATGACTTAAGCAGTGTATTTGGCCTTCTGAAGTTACAAATATGACCGATCCTTGTTCCAAATGTACCGACTCTAGCAAAGAGACAAAAATAATATCAATAGAAATGTTAAGTGCTGTGATACAAGCACAAGTGTTGTAGGGAAACAAAGGCAATTCAAAGGATCAGACTTACTGGAATGATCCCTGAACTGAACCTTGAAGGATGAGAAGTAGCCGAGTGAGGAAGAGGTCATGCCAGATGAAGAGAGCAAGCAGCATGTACAAGACCATGGAGCTGGAGAGAGCAGGGGGAGCTCTTGAATGAAGTCACTTCAGTATGACTGCTAGGCCAGAGTTAAAAGGCTGAGTTACTAAGAGGATGTTGTAGGGAGCTTAGGTCCCCTCCCATTAGCTGCACGGAGTGTTTACAATAATAAAGCAGCCTCTAATTTAAGGATAGAAAGACCCTCCTCAATGGGATCTATAAATTCAAAGTCCTGGGGTGCCTGGGTAGCTCAGTCGGTTAAGTGTCTGACTCTAAGTTTGGCTCAGATCATGATCTCACAGTTTCTGGAGTTCGAGCCCTACATTGGACTCTGTGCTGACAGCACAGAGCCTGCTTAGGATCCTTTCTCTCTCCCTCTCTGTCTCTCCCCCACTCACACGGTCTCTGTGTCTCTCAAATTTTAAAAATAAGTAAAAATAAATTTTAAACATTCAAAAAAATTTTCAGAGTCCTTCATTATGTGTTTTCCTGTTAATAGGAAAACACCCAGCTTAAAGAGACCAAAAAATAACTTTGATAATACATTAATGCTTCCGTTTTTCAGTTTCCTGGAAATTACTTAAGAATCTTGGCCTCTTTCATTGATTTCTTCATTAATTTATCCTTTGCAATATGTCTAGCACCTTACCATATACTACCTAGTTCAAGTCTTAAAGTTACCTCTGCTCTGAGTCTGGTTGCCAGAGATAAGATATGAAATGAGGCTTATTTATGTTAATGCTGTAAAGTAGTATAAGTCTGTTTGGTTGCCAAGTTCAAAAATTTATGTTAATATAAGTGTTTTTGTCCTAGAAACAAATTACAGTAAAAATTTATAATTATAAAGCTTACATCTTTGAAACAAGTGAAATCAAGGAGGTGTTATTCTAATTTCTAACCCTCAGGTCATTTCCCCTATTACCACATTGTAGGACTGAACGCAAGAAGTGTTGAGCAAGCCCCATTTGCTATTAAGTCTGTTAGCTAACAGACTGAACTGAGCTAGCATTTCATTTTCACTGGAAAGTAGGATTCAGTTTAATTTAGCAAACGTATATTGAGAATAAAAGGATAAAATGCAAGGAAACTGACCTGAGACCTCTAATAAACCCCAAACCATTGCACAGTAATTCCAGCCCACTTTTATTCCACTGTAAATCAATCCAGTATATATAAATCTGGGTTTATGAGACAAAACAGGCTTCTTTACAGAAACATTTGCTATTATATGTCTTTGATTAATGAACTTTCCCAGGACATTTAAAATAATAGACAAAAGTCATATTCATCAATTAACATGGCAGTGGTGTAAAAGGAAGGGCATCTACATGTGGACTAAAAATGGTCTTTTTAAAAAAAATTTTTTTAAACATTTATTTGTTTTTGAGAGAGAGAGAGAGAGGCAGAGACAGACCAAGAGTGTGAGTGGGCAGAGAGAGAGGGAGACATAGAATCCGAAGCAGGCACCAAGCTCTGAGCTGTTAGCACAGAGCCGGATGCAGGACTCGAATTCACGAGATCATGACTTGAGTTGAAGTCAGATGCTTAACCAACTGAGCCACCCAGGTGCCCCTAAAAATGGGCTTGTAAGTGATGGATGAAATGAAAACTATTTGCTGAACTCTGTGCTACAACTAAATGTTACTTTCTGAAGCAGAGCCATTTTAAACAGAGCCATTTTAAACCACCTACCAAAACCTTTTAACTAATTTTAATAAATTAGTCCATTAAAATTGTTTATTCTGCATTGTTAAGAAAGTATGGAATTTATTCAACTGGAATCATTAAACTTAACTGTGAAGGAGATTAGAGAGAAGCAACTAAATATTTCACTGGGCAATGTAGCTCAAGGAGATGTGGATTACAAAAGGAAACTGATGTTTGCATATTCCTGATGATTATTTTGTATTTTTCCCCCTCAGGCAGAAGCTGAGGAAGATTGTCATTCTGACACTGTCAGAGCAGGAGAAGATGAAAATGAAAGCCCTGCTGAAACAGATCTGCAGGCATGTTTCTTCAAGTGTATATTTAATTCTTATTCCATTACTTTCTATATAAGAACAAAAATTGATCGTATTTATGAAGATATATCGGTTTTTATTTGCATTGAATTTAACTGTACCTTCATACTGGTTTACAGAATATGCAAATTAAAGCTGTGTTACAGATTTTTTTTTAATCATTTGTCACCATATGTTGTTACAGTATTATTGGCTATATTCCCTATGCTGTACTTTTCATCTCTGTATCTCATTTATTTTTTAACGGGAAGTTTGTACTTCTAATTTTTCTTTTTTTAAGATTTTGTTTTTAAGTAATCCCCATACCCAGTGTGGGGCTCGAACGTACAACCCCGAGATCAAGAGTCTCATGCTCTACCAACAAAGCCAGCCAGGCACCCCTGGAAGTTTGGATTAAATCCCCATTTCACCCATTGTCCCATGTCCCCTCTGCCAACCACCAGTTTCTTTCCTGTATTTATGAATCTGTTTCTGTTTTTTGTTTGCTTGTCTTTGTTTTGTTTTTAGAGCCTACATATAAGTGAAACCATATGGTGTTTGTCTTTCTCTGATTTCTTTTAGCAGTATACTCCCTAGGTCCATTCATGTTGTCAAAAATAGCAAGATCTCATTCTTTTTTACTTTTGAGTAATATTCCATTGTGTATGTATGTAGACACACCCCTACCCTACATCTTCTTTATCCATTTATCTATCAATAGACACTTAGATTACTTCCCTTTCTTGGCTATTGCAAATAATGCTGCAGTAAACATAGACATATATATATATCTTATCTATTTTTTGACTTTTTGATTCTACCCATTTTGACAAGGGGAAGGCAGTATCTCATTGTGTTTTTGATTTGCATTTCCCTGATGATCAGTGAGGTCAAACATCTTTTCATGAGTCTCTTGGCTGTTGTCTAAGAAAAATGTCTATTCAGGTCCTCTGACCATTTTTTCATAGGATTATTACTAGTATTGTAGAAATTCTTTATATATTTTGGATTATCATTTGCAAATGTCTTCTCCCATTCAGCAGATTGCCTTTTTGGTTTGTTGATGATTTCCTTTTTTGCACAAAGGTTTTTATTTTGATGTAGTCCAGTAGTTTATTTTTGCTTTTGTTGCCCTTGCCTGAGGAGACATATCCATAAGACCAGTGTCCAAGAGATTACTCTCTATGTTTTCTTCTGGGAGTGTTATGGTTTCAGGTCTTACATTTAGGTCTTTAATCCATGTTTATTTTAGTGTGTGGTGTAGGAAAGTGGTCCACTTTCATTCTTTTGCATGTAGCTGTCCAGTTTTCCTGGTACCATTTATTACAGAGACTGTCTTTTCCCCATTGTGTATTCTTGCCTCCTTTCTTGTAGATAATTGACCATATAAGTGTGGGTTCATTTCTGGGCTCTCTGTTCTATTGATGTGAGTGTCTATTTTTGTCCCAGTACCATACTGTTTTGATTACTGTAACTTTGTAGTATATCTTGAAATTCAGAGTTATGATAACTTCTTTTTCTTTTTACAAATAGTTTATTGTCAAGTTAGTTTCCATATAACACCCAGTGCTCATCCCCATAAGTGCCCTCCTCCATGCCCATCTCCCCCCTCCACCCCGCATCCATCAGTCCTCAGTTTGTTCTCAGCATTCAAGAGTCTCTCATGGTTTGCCTCTCTCCCTCTCCCCCACTATTTACCCCCTTCTTCACCCCCATGGTCCTCCGTTAAGTTCCTCCTAATCCTCCTATACGTGCAAACATATGGTATTTGTCCTTCTCTGCCTGACTTATTTCGCTCAGCAGAACTCCCTCAAGTTCCATCCATGTTGCTACACATGGCCAGATTTCCCAATTGTAAATGGGAATATTTTCTTAATTTCACTTTCTGCTACTTTGTTCTCAGTGTACAGATATGTGGCAGATTTCTGTATAATCATTTTGTGTTCTGAAATTTTACTGAATTCATTTATTCAAAAAAGTTTTTTGTGGAGTCTTTAGGATTTTCTATATATCTCTGGAAATAGTGACAGTTTTACTGCCTTACTAGTCTGGATGCCTTTTATTTCTTGTCTCATTGCTGCCGCTAGTACTTCCAGTACTATGTTGAGTAAAAGTGGTGAGTGGGTGTCCTTGTGCTGTTCCTGATCTTAAAGGAAAATCTTTCAGTTTTTCACCATTGAGTATGATATTAGCTGTGGTTTGTCATATATGACCTTTATTATGTTGAAGTATGTTCCTTCTAAAGCCACTTTGTTGAGTTTTTATCATGAATGGATGTTGAATTTAGTCAAATAGTTTTTCTGCATCTGTTGAGATGATCATAGGGTTTTTATACTTCCTCTTGTTAGGGTAAAGTTTCACATTGATTAATCGGCAAATATTGAACCACCCTTGCATCCCTGGACTAAATTTCACTTGATTGTAGTGAATGAGCCTTTTAATGTATTGCTGAATTCAGTTTGCTAATATTTTGTTAAGGATTTGTACATCTGTGGTCATCAGAGATAGTGTCTTTGTCTGGTTTTGGTATCAGGATAATGCTGGCCTTGTAGAATAAATTTGGAAGTTTTCCTTCTTTTTGTTTTCTGAAATGGTTTGAGAAGACTCAAAGTTAATATTAAGGTATTAACTCTTCTTTAAATGTTTGATAGAACTCACCTGTGAAGCCATCTAATCCTGGACTTTTGTTTGTTGGGAATTTTTTTATTACCACATCAGTTTGGTTAAGATATTTGATCTGTTCAAATTTTCTATTTCTTCTTAATTCAGTTTTGGAGGATTATACGTTTCTAGGAATTTATCCATTTTTTTAGGCTGTCCATTTGTTGGCATATACCTTTTCAAATATTGTCTTGGAATTCTTTGTATTTCTATGGTGTCAGTTATATCTCCTTCATCTCTGAATTTACTTACTTGACTCCTCTTTTTGTCTTGTTGGGCCTGGCTAAATATTTGTCCCTTTCACGCGCACTGTCTCCCCCCCCCTCCAAAGGACCAGCTCTTGGTTTCTTTGATCATTTCTGTTGTTTTTTAAGTCTGTATTTCATTTATGTCTGCTCTTTATTATATCCTCCTTTGTATTAGCTTTGGGCTATGTTGTTCTTCTGGTTCCTTTACGTGTAAGGTTAGATTGTTTATTTGAGATTTTTCTTGTTTCATGAGGTAAGCTTGTATCACTGTGAATTTTCTTCTTAGAACTACTTTCACTGCATCCCAAAGAATTTGGACCATTGTATTTTCCATTTTCATATGTCTTCATGTATTTTTTTATTTCCTCTTTGATTTCTTGGTTGATTTATTGATTATTTAGTAGGGTGTTATTTAGCCCCTTTGTGTGTTTGTAGTTTGCCCAGTGTTTTTCTTTTTTTTTTTTTAAATGTTTTATTTATTTCTAGGAGAGAGAGAGAGACAGCATGAGCAGGGGGAGGGTCAGAGAGAGAGGGAGTCACAGACTCTGAAACAGGCTCCAGGCTCTGAGCTGGCAGTCAGCACAGAGCCCGACGCGGGGCTCGAACCCACGAACCGTGAGATCATGACCTAAGCGAAAGTCGGACGCTTAACCGA
Source organism: Hyaena hyaena (assembly GCF_003009895.1). Taxonomy (NCBI): domain Eukaryota; kingdom Metazoa; phylum Chordata; class Mammalia; order Carnivora; family Hyaenidae; genus Hyaena; species Hyaena hyaena. Next base: position 297,834 of record NW_024081860.1, on the reverse strand, counting down.
CTAAGCCACCCAGGCGCCCCCCCCCAGTGTTTTTCTTTTAATGGATTTCTAGTTTCATAGTGTTGTGGTCAGAGAAGGTGTTTGACATGATTTCAAACTTACTATTTTTTTTATTTTAATTCTAATATACAGTAATAGTTTTCAGGTGTGCAGTAGCGATTCAATGCTATACATTACCCAGTGCTCATTACAGCAAGTGCATTCCTTAATCCCCATCACCTGTTTGACCCATCCTCTCACCCACTGCCCCTCTGGTAACCATCTAAAGCTTTTAAAATTGAGACTTGTTTTGTGGCCTAACATGTGATCTGTCTTGGAGAATGTTTCATTTACACTTGAAAATGGGTATTCAGTTGATTTTGGTTGAATGTTCTGTATATATCTGTTACGTCTGTCTGGTCTAGTGTGTTGATTGATTTTTATTGGTTTCCTTATTGATTTTCTGTCTGGATGATTTGTCCATTGATGTAAATGAGATGTTCTTGTCCCCTACTATTGTGTTACTATTCATTTTTTCTTTGTTAATATTTGCTTCATGTATTTAAGTTCTCCTGTATTGGGTGAATAGGAAGGAATCCAAACATAACATTAAAGAAAGCCATCAATCACAAAAGAGAGCAAGGAAAAAGAAAAAGTACAAAAATTCCAAAACAATGAACAAAATGGCAATAAGAATATACCTAACAAGGACTTTAAATGTAAATGTATGAAATGCTCTCATTAAAGACAGGGTGCTGAATGGATAGAAGACCCACCTATTTGCTGCCTTTGAAAGACTCACTTCACAGTCTGGAAGATGGCAGTGGGAGGGCCCTAGCTAGGATCACTTCATCCCACAAATACAACTAGATAACTATCAAATCATCCTAAATATTCCAGAAATTGAGCCAAAGTTTGGCAGAACAAACTCCACAACTAAAAGTAAAGAAGAAGCTACATGAAAGAAAGTAGGAAATGTTAGAGACACAGCTTGGGAGATAAACAGATGGCAGCTGCTGCAGTGGGGAAGGAGCCCCAGTTGTGAAGAAGAGTGAGGCAGACTAACAAACAGGGAAGAGCACTGAGTGGACACCTACTACTTAACTTGCTTATACCAAACCCCAGCATTCCATGCTCCAGAGAAATGGGTTCAAAATCAAATGGCCATTAACTTGTGAAGAAACAGGAATCCTCCTGCACTTTTGGTGGAAATGCAAACTGGTATAGCCAATGTGGAAAACAGTATGGAGGTTCCTCAAAAAATTAGGAATAGAACTATCCTATGATCCAGTAATTGCATTTTAACGAAAGAATACAAAATACTAATTCAGAGGGATGCACCCAGTGCAGAGCCTGATGTGGGACTCAGTCTCACGATCACAAGATCATGACCTGAGCCAAAATCAAGAGCTGGAGGCTTAATTGACTGAGCCACCCACGCGCCCCTGCCTGCTTTCAGCACTTTGAATATAGCCTGCCACTCCCTTCTAGCCTGCAAAGTTTCTGTTGAAAAATCAGCTGATAACCTTATGGGAGTTTCTCTTGTATGTAATTGTTTTCTTTAGATATTTTTAAGATTCTCTGTCGTTACTTTTTGCCATTGTTAATATGTGTCTTTTTGTGGACCTCCTTGGGTTCATCTTTTTGGGGTTCTATGTGTTTCCTGCACCTAGATGGCTGTTTCCCATTCCAGATTTGGGAAGTTTTCAGCTATTATTCTTCAAGTAAGTTTTCTGTTCCTCTCTCTCTCTCTCTCTCTCTCTCTTCTGTCTGGGATCCCAGTAATGCAAATACTGTTAACACTTTATGATGTTGCAAAGATCCCTTAACCTATTCTCATTTTTTATTATTTTTTTCTTTTTTCCTGTTCAACTTGGTTGCTTTCCATTATCCTGTCTTTTACATCATTGACCCATTTTTCTGTGTCCTCTGATCTGCTGTTGATTCCTCTAATGTATTTTGCATTTCAGTTAGAGTTCTTCAGCTCTGATTGGTTCTTTTTTTTTTTAATATTTATTTTTGAGAGACAGAAGGCAAGCAGGGGAGGGGCAGAGAGGGAGGAGGACAGAGGATCTGTAATAGGTTCTGCACTAACCGCAGAGAGTCCAATGTTGGGCTCAAATCCATGAACCAAGAGATCATGTTCTGAGCTGAAGTTGGACGGTTAACCAGCTGAGCCATCCAGGCACCCCTGATTCATTCTTTTTTATATTTTCTATCTCTTGGTTGAAGTTCTCCCTGAGTTCATCCACTCATAAGTCTGTTGAATATCTTTATTTAGTTTCTAAGTATTTATATTAGAAAAAGAGACAGACAGTGCATGAATGGGGGAGGGGCAGAGAGAGAGAGAGAGTCCAAATCTGAACCAAGCTCTAGGCTCCACTGTCAGCACAGAGTCTGACTCCAGGCTTGAACTCACAAACCATGAGATCATGACCTGAGTTGAAGTCTGACACTTAATTGACTGAGCCACCCTGTGCCCCTGTTGAGTATCTTTATGACCATTACTTTGAACTCTTTCCTAGGCATATTGCTTATCCTGGTTTCATTTAGCTCTCTTTTTGGTGATTTTTGTCTTGTTCTTTCATTTGGAACATTTTTCCTGTCTCCTCATTTTGCCTCTGTGTTTCTCTGTATTAGGTCGGCTACGTGTCCTACTCTTGAAATTAGTGGCCTTGGGCACCTAAGTGGCTCAGTTGGTTGAGCGTCAGACTTTGACTGAGGTCATGATCTCACAACTCGTGGGTTCAAACCCTGTGTCGGGCTCTGCTTTGACCGCTCAGAGGCTGCTTCTGACTCTCTTGTCTCTCTGCCCCTCCCCTGCTTGTGCGTGAGCTCTCTCTCAAAAATAAATATTAAAAAAACAAAAAGTAGTAGCCTTATGTGGAAGAGGTCCTGAGATGCCCTTGTAGCTCAATCCCCTGGTCACCAGAACCAGGCAGTCCATGAGTGTCCTCTGTGGGCTGTGTGTGCCCTCCTGTTGTGGCTGAGCTGTGATTGATAAGGGCATGCTGGTAGTTTGGACTGTTCCTGGTCCAGCTGGTTTCAGTAATCTGCTGCTGCAGCTTGCTGCACGTACACTGGGCAGGTTTTGCTTTTGGTGCTGTTAGATGCTCAGCTGTAGCTGCCATAAACTTTATGGTTGGTGTAGTCAGTCGTCACATTGGCTGTCTGCAGTTAACCAATGGCTGCAGGCACACCAAAGGGCAGGGCTTCTCCCTGCACAGCCAGCTAAGAGGCTGGCTGCAGGAACTGATGTGTCGTTGTATGGGGTTATCCCCCTACATCCCCACAATAGGAGTCACTTTGGAGGGGTGCTGGTCCTGCCCAGGGCTGCCTGCTGGCTTAGCAGGGAAGGTGCTGTTTTGGATGGGCGCCTACAAGGTGGAAAGTCTATAGGGAAATGCAGCTGCATGCACAAGTGTTAGAAAGGGAGATGAATAGTGTTAGAATTTGCTCCTGCGTGCCTCAGGCTATCCAGGCTGGGGGAGGGAAGAAAAATGGCACCCGGAATGCCTGGGTGGCTCAGTTGGTTAAGTGTCTGACTTTGGCTCAGGTCGTGATCTCACAGCTTGTGAGTTTGAACCCTGCATCGGGCTCTGTGCTGACAGCTCGGAGCCTGGAGCCTCCTTCCAATTCTGTGTCTCCCTGTCTCTCCTCTCTCTCTGCCCTTCTCCCACTTGCTATCTCTCTCTCAAAAATAAATAAAACATGAAAAAAATTTTTGAAAAATGGCACCCACTATTGCTTCTCTGCCTTTTGGCTAAGGTCAAGTGTAAAAATGGCACCCAGTAGCACTTTTGTTCCAGAACTTTCCTGCAGGTACCTGCCCTTTTGGCCATGTCCTAGAAGTAATTAATAAATACCTTCGTGTAGGGGCACCTGGGTGGCTTAGTCGGTTAAGCGTCCGACTTTCGCTTAGGTCATGATCTCACGGTTCGTGGGTTCAAGCCCCGCGTCGGGCTCTGTGCTGACTGCCAGCTCAGAGCCTGGAGCCTGTTTCAGAGTCTGTGTCTCCCTCTCTCTCTGACCCTCCCCTGCTCACGCTGTCTCTCTCTCTCTCCTAGAAATAAATAAAAAATATTTAATAAATAAATAAATAAATACCTTCGTGTATACCCCATGCGCTTTCAATGTGCTGCTTCTGTGCTGTTTGTCAGTGGGGTTTTTAGTGTGCTGGCCCTTTAAGGGTGGAGACTCCTCTAGTACCTCTCTAGTTCTCCTGGAGTTAGGCCTCAGGAATTTTAAAGCCAGATGTTATGAGGACTTACTTTCCCAGGGCTGGGAGTGCCTCCTGTGGGGTGATCCCCTTGCTCCTCTGTGCTTGTGATATCCCTCCCGTTAGAGGTTAATTACCCTGGGGATGTGGTTTCCAACTGTGTCTCTGTTCTTCCTACCCTTTTCAATGTGGCTGTCTCTCTACAACTAGCTATGGAAGATCTGCGTCTTCAGGTCATTGTCAGAATTAATTGTAGTAGATATACTTCTCTCGTTATGTCCATTGGAGGAGCGGAGCTCGGGATCCTCCCTCTCACCATCCTCCACAAACAGCAGAGCCAGTTTATCCATCCCTCAGTACTGCTTCTAGGTACTTTGGATGATACCCCCACTTGTCATGGGCTTCTTTCCTACAAGTACACTATCTTCATGGAACTCTTGTTGGTAATTTATGGTAAATTATGGACCCTGGCCAAGATTCACTTGGCCTCTCAGTTTATTAACAGAAACCCAAAAGAGGAAAACTTGTTCAAATGTTAACACCTTTTCAAAGATCTTAATGCAGCATTTTATAATATTTTGCATTGAACAAAATGTATAATATAAATACATAATGCATTTTTTCCTTCTTGAAAATTCTGAGTGCTCACATTGAAAATGACAGTCTTGCTGTTATGTAGTTTGATTTATGAGTTTAAAATGTTCAAGACAAGGTATAACTTAGAGCACCTGGGTGGCTCAGTTAAGTGTCTGATTCTTGATCTCAGCTCAGGTTTTGATCTCAAGGTTGTGAGTTCAAGCGCTGCGTTGGGGTCCATGTCCTACTTAAAAATACAAACAGAACAAAATAAAAGGCATAACTCAACCTGTTACCTTAAAAAGATTGACAGATTTGACCACCTAAAAGTTAAAACCTGTATGTAGAAGAGACATCATAAATCAAGAGAAATGATCAGCTAGAAAAACTGTTTACCACATATAGGCAGATGATTGATACCCACTCTCAGTATATGGAATATCGTTATAAATTAGTAAGAGGGACACAAGATAGATCTGAATGGACAGCTAATGGAAAAATAATATAAATGGTTATCAAATACTTGAGATTATTGATCTCACTGTTTTTAAAATACAAATTGGATCTACACTGTTTTTTTTCTTAAAATAATCAGATTGGTGAACAATGCCCATTGTTCAGTCTTGGAGAACACTTAACCAGTGCACATGATGTATAAACTGCTACAGATTTGGGGGGGCAGACTAGCAAGATGGAACAAAATGAAAAACACTCCAGAAAATTAATCTTAAGGAAATAATGAGGAATCTGAGTAAATACACATGTACAGAATGTGTACAAAATGTTTTTTATACAAAATGTATTTTATAGCAGTCACATGAAGAAAAGGAATACAGCCCTAAATATCCATCACTTGTGTTAAGTAAAGGTGAGTTCATACAGTGAAATACAGTCACTTGATGGGGGTAAATCCTGTGCATTGAAATAGAAAAATGCTCATTATAATTAGATAAATGTATCTTACTGAATTTATAACCTTTGTAATACCTTATTTGAAATGTACCCTCTAACAGATGTTCAGTGCTACTACAGATGTGTTTTGTGTTAGAGCTAGGAGGGTGGGAACCAAACCACTGTACAGAATGGCAAGAAAAATTCTTTTTAAAACATGTATTTTTTTATATGCCTCTTCAACAAAAATCTAGGAATAATATACACAGTCCTATTGATAATGGCCTTCTTTGGGAGGAGGAACATTTCCCTTTGGGTTCCCAGAGAGCAGACTTTAAGGTGGAGAATACAATGAGGGAGGGAGGTTTGCTAGGGAGTGCTTTTAGGATCAACACCTACCAAAGGGAGAGAGGGAGGAAAGAATTGGCCTTAGCCAGTTCTGCAGGAGTTCTCAGTGTGGAGGACCAGAGCCTTTCAGCAGCCGCTGATAGTTATTGGGTGGGGATTGCCTAGGAAGGGGCGTGATCTTGCTGAGGCAGTACCTGAAAGGGCCGACAGTTGGGGACTGTTTCTGTATTGGTCCCAGCAGTTGGGGTTATCGGTGCCTTGATTCCTGAAGGGATCTGGACTGAGCACAGCACAGTCCACCACACATGGGAACTTCACTCTTTTTTTTTTTTATTTTTATTTCTGAGAGAGAGAGAGAGAGAGCATGAGCAAGGGAGGGTCAGAGAGAGAGGGACATACAGAATTTGAAACAGGCTCCAGGCTCTGAGCCAGCTGTCAGCACAGAGCCCGTTGCGGGTTCGAACCCACCGACTGCGAGATCATGACCTGAGCCAGTCAGATCCTTAACCAACTGAGCCACCCAGGCCCCCCAACTTTACTCTTTGCTGTATGTAAAAATTGCCATTACATAGATAAGAGAAAATGGTTTCTCTTTAAAAAAATGGCTATTAAAAGGAAGGTTTGGGGCACAACTATAGAATTTTTAACAGCACTTCTTCTAGTAGATGATGTATTCCAGGTAAGCAAATGTTTGAAAGCTTATAAGTTAAGCCCTTGGTGATGGTCTCTATTTTCAGCTCAAAACAGAATTTGGTTTTCCAACACCATTAGATTTTTCCTACATAGACAAACTTAGGCGACTCTTCCTAATTTCTTTAAAGATTTAAGCAGAACATTATTTTAGAAGATAATGTGTTGAATGGATATTAGTAATTTAAAAGACCCTGCTTTCTAGTCTTTTATTACTTATATGGAAATTGATGTTGGACCTGTTGATGAATTATTCAGAGCTGAGCTGCTCTTCTTGATGAACCCTAAAGTCCTTTTCTTCCTTAGGCACAACTCCAGATGTTTCGAGCTCAGTGGATGTTTGAACTTGCTCCAGGTGTCGGCTCTAGCAGTTTAGAAACTCGGCCTTGTAGAACAGCGGCAAAAGGCTCTTTACTGAAAGCAGACACCAAAGGAAAGCAAGAACTGGCAAAGGAAGAAAAGTTAAGTATTATGGACATTGTGACAAAGTAACTTTTTTTTCCAGTTGCACATGAGAATTTTCGTGGTCTTGAGTAGTAAGTGATCGTTATAGTTGTGTTCTGGTGAAATAAGCACATAACTTATAAAACAGTTTTTCCTCATGTGTGAAAGTGTACCAGCATGTCTATCCTTCACTTCTGCTTCTACGTACTTTGAATGATACCACCACTCATGGGCTTCTTCCTGGAGGTACTCTTCTTCATGGACCTTCTTGGCAATTTAGATCCCTGAGATCCATTAGTCTCTAAAAGATTGATGCCTCTGAATTTATTAGCAGAAGCACTAAGGAAGAAAAAACTTGTTCAGACATTAATACCTTTGCAAAGGTCTTAATGCAGTATTTTGTTACAATTTGAGTTGAACAAATTTATAATGATTCATTAATTGTTTCCTTACTCTGGAAAATTTTGAAAGTGCTCACACTGAAAAAATTTCTAATGCTGTCTAATTGTTCACCGCTTTTTAGTACTAATGTGAACTAGGCACAGCACACTTACCATTTTTCCTATTCCATAGAGCCATCTTTCCCCCAATTTTTTTTAACAAGCAATGTGTCATTAAATAATTGGAATTACCATGATAATTAAAAACTTCTGTATTCATTTTGTTTTAATTTTTCTTTTGAAATAATTACAAAAACATAGGTATAGGGAAATCCTGTGTACCCTTCACCCTTTCCACTTCCGTAGTAACATCTTACATAGCTACAGCATAGTATCAAAAACTAGGAAATAGACGTAGGTACAATGCACAGAGCTTATTCAGACCTCCCAGATTTATAAGCACTTTCTTGTGTGTATGTATATAAATAGTTCTGTGCAGTTTTATTACATGTGTAGCTTCCTGTAACCACCACCATGGTCAAGATAAAAAACTGTTGGCTCTGTGGGGCGCCTGGGTGGCTTAGTCAGTTAAGCGTCCGACTTCGCTTAGGTCATGATCTCGCGGTTCGTGGGTTCAAGCCCTGCGTCGGGCTCTGTGCTGACTGCCAGCTCAGAGCCTGGAGCCTGTTTCAGTCTNCGCTTAGGTCATGATCTCGCGGTTCGTGGGTTCAAGCCCTGCGTCGGGCTCTGTGCTGACTGCCAGCTCAGAGCCTGGAGCCTGTTTCAGTCTGTGCCTCCCTCTCTCTCTGCCTCTCTCCTGCTCACGCTGTCTCTCTCTCTCTCTCTCTCTCTCCTAGAAATAAAACATTAAAAAAAAAACAAAAACAAAAACAAAAAAAACTTTGTTGGCACCGCAGAGCTCTCTTTTAACACCTTTATAGTTCTACCCTCCCGTCCCCCACCCCCTGACCATTCGGAACCCCTGGCAATCACTCCTCTCCATTTCTATCATTTTGATACTCAAAAAATATTATATAAGTGGAATCATCTAGTATAACCTTCTAAGATGGACTTATTTCGCCCAGCATAATTCCCCTGAGATCTATCCAATTTTGTGTGTAACAGTAGTTCCCTTCTTTTGCTCCGTAGTATTGCATGGTATGGGCATACCCCAGTTTGTTTTTTTATCGGTTGAAGGACATTTGGGTTGTTTATAGTTTTGGGCTGTTAACAGAGCAGCTATGAATATTCATATTCAGGTTTCTGCATGAATGTACGTTTTCATTTCTCTGGCCTAACAGTGCAATTGCTGGGTTGTATGGTAAGTGCCTGTTTGGTTAAAAGAAACTGCCCAGTTGTTTTCCAGGGTGTATGCTCCATTTTATGTTCCCTCCAGCAATGTACAAGTGGCCCAGTGTCTCCACATCCTTGTCGGCCCTTGGTGTTGTCATTACTTTTTAGTTCTACCTATGCTGATAGATGTGTAGGGATACCTCACTGTGATCTTAATTTGTATTTCCCTGATGGCTAATGATGTTGAATACCTTTTCATATGCTGTTTGCCACATTTATATCCTCTCTGTACAATATGTTGTCTTTTCTAATTGGATTGCTTATGTTTTGACTGTTGAGTTCTGAGAGTTCTTTATGCATTCTAAATATAGTCCTTTTTTAATAAGTGGCTTTTAAATACTTTCTCTCAGCTTGTAGCTTGTATTTTCATTCTCAGGGTATGTCACAAAGCAAAAGTCTTTAATTTTGATGAGATCAGCCTTTCCTTTCATGGATTGTGCTTTGAGAATTGAGTATAAGATAACTCTCTGCCCAGCTATAAGTCTCCAAGATTTTTTTTTCATAAAAGTTAAAAGTTTTGTATTTTACATTTAAGTCTACAATGAATTCATTTTTGAGTTCTTATGTAAGATGTGAGGTTTAAGTCACAATTTAGTACTTTGTGGATGTCCAATTGTTCTGGCACTGTTTCTTGGAAAGACTGCACTTCTGCCATACATACTCATTTTTAATACAGACTTTCAAAAATTGCATTTCACTGTTTTTATAGGCTCGAGAACTCTTCCTTAAGGCAGTAGAAGAAGAACAGAACGGAGCTCTCTATGAAGGTAAAACTCAGGGCCCAGGATCATGTGGTCATGACATTTCTGAATAACAGCTCTTATTGACCAGTTCCTTTTTTATCTAGAATATATTTGGCATATAAACATCAATCTCCTTATATTTGAAATTATTTTTTAACAAATCAAAACTAAAAATTGTATTTCTGTGTAACTTGTTTCCAGAAAGTATTACTGTGAAACATCATCATATTGGTCTATATTTAGGTTTTAGTCTTTATTAATTCTTCATTATTAAAGTCTTAAAATAATTGTTTCTCATTTAAAAACAAGGTATTTCATGGGTGAAAAGGACTTCAGAGGAGGGGAATATAAAGGATAGTTTCAGGAACATACACATATCTGCTAATTTACATTTACACAAAAGAATACCTTTCAGCTTTTATTGTCTCTTTTATTAACGCATTAGAATTGCATAAATAAACAAAGTGATGCATTTTACCATATTAGGCGTGTAAGGCTCCCATTTTGTGATAGTAAAGCTGATAATTGGCGTGTGGGAAAAATGGTTGTGCTTGAATCATTTGAAAATGCCCCAAAAATAGCATTCTCAGGATTACTGCATCTTATTTGCACATTTCTTCTAGCGATATTTTTACTGAGATAGTAAAAGAGCCAAAATGGTGAAAGCCCTCTACAGGCTTCATTAGTTTGTGAGAGTCCCATATCCACTTAGTGTATAGTAATTCACCCAGAATGATAGAACACAGCAGAATACATTGAATTGAATAGACTCCATCTAAGGGGAAAAGAGCTGGTTGGCTTTTGCAGTCTCAAGTTCTGTTGGTGTAGCTTTGTGGGAGAGATTACTAAATATTATAGCTCTAAACTGCCTGGCTGGAAACTTCATAAGAAAATAGGTTTTAAAGGTTATTTAGCTAAATAAAAGGCAGCTGGATTAAAGGAAGTTGGATTTGAAGGTTCAATTCAAAAATCCCTCTTTATTCTACCTAGTAGGAAGCATTTGATTATCCTCAACTCTGCATCTTAGAAAAGGTTGCTTAAAAGTGTTTTTCTTGGGGCTACAGCAGTTGCTTTTTAGAAGCTCGAGGGAAGACAGCCACTTAAGATCACTTCTAACAATACATAAGAGGCTAAGGGGAAAAGGTGGGAAGGGCTAAAAGCAAAGAGTGAAATACAGTGTCCTTAAGCGTCTGTAATGTGTTAGTTTTAGAAAAGGAAAGGTTATTTCTGAGTAGTGAGGTTTGGAAATAAGTTTGTTCACTGAACTGCTATTGCATACAGAAAAAAGGAATTTATTTGGCTGTTTGTAAAGAAAGTTACCCAATTAAACCACAGTTACAGGTAATCAAAGGAAATGACAAAAATGTGCGGTCATAGCTAATTTAGCTTTATTTCTTCTTTTAGCCATCAAGTTTTATCGTAGGGCTATGCAACTTGTACCTGATATAGAGTTCAAGATTACTTATACCCGGTCTCCAGATGGTGATGGCGTTGGAAACAGCTAGTGCGTATATAATTCGATAGACAGTAATACATAGAGTTTGTTAAAGTTAAGCGTCTTTGCCCTGTTGACTCTTAACATGATAAGAAGGTGGTGGTAATTCTGTTAAATTATGTTGTCTTTAGTATAAAGACTGGTTCATACAGTTGTAGAAGTTTTTTTTAGCTAGGGAAATATTAAAATTAAAATATAGAAATGCACATTTTAAACAGATATAACAAAGAGAAGGTAATGAGTTTTTTTTTTAATACAAGCAGTGATTATTGAAAGTAAATTAAAAGACACATTTCAACTTTCTGAAACCTCTTTTAAAAAGCCAAACCTATTAAAAGGTAATTAGGCCAAAGTTGACAAAATGTTAATAATGGTTGAAATTGGGTGATGGGTACATGGGCTTTCATCAAACTAGTCTTTCTCCTTTTTATATGCTTGAAGCTACACATTTTTTTAAAAAAGGTTTTTCATTTTATTAAGAAAACGCTGAATTATAACAGGACTTTATTATTCTTTCAAGGTGTCTAGGAGGACATTAAGACTACAAATTAACATTTGTTTAAAAGCACAGGTACAGGAAAGAAACTGTTTCTTTGGACAGATGTCACTTGCAGGAAAGTCATAAACTAGCATTGATAGTTTTATGAACATAAAGAGATGAAAAGAATATATTTTTAAAGCAGTACTTTTGAAGCTATTTGCAAGCGGTTCTATAAAATTGTTTTTGACTTAATCCATCTCTAAAAGCTTAATTTGCTGAAATGAGAAGGGGGACAGTCTGAACCCACAAGAGAATGTCAGGTTTAAGATGAGCAATACATAGGAAAATAGTGTTTGGGTTATGATTATTATTATGATATTCTGTCATGAAATAAGTTCCCCTTATGGATATCATACTTATTGACTCTGTTTTTTTAACTGCTTATAGTATTAACACACAAGCTTTGGATATTAAAAACATCCAAATGAAGTTGGTCTTAATTGTGTGTTTGAACTTTGAGGCCAATAGTATTGTTCACAAAGTGAGATTTAACCGTACAAGGTAGTTTATATTCAAAAAGAATCCTTTGGATTTTTTTAAACCTTCTTTAAACTCAGGTGGTCATTTAGACCCAGCTGTTAGCCAGTTTTATGAATAGATGCAGGTGCTGTTAAGAAAGGTTGCCTTAAAACATGAAAGCATTTCTTTTTTCTCCCATCCTTTTCTGCATGCCCATATGCAGTGAAGTTTCTTTAAAGATAGTTTTCTTTTTCTTTTTCTTTTTCTTTTTCTTTTTTCTTTCTTATCAGATCTAGTAATCCCTGAAAGTCTCTTTCCAGGCTTTGTTTTGGTTTCTTGCCTTCCCTGAAATGTCAGTAGAGCAGCCCTTGAGTCCGTCTAGCGTCAGCCGTCAGCCGCAGGTGCCTTTGTTGTGTTATAATAAACCCTTCCTGGTCTTCTGACTTCACCTTCCTCTAGGCCTTTTTTTTAAGTCTGATCACTTTTAAGGTTCATTTCAGCAAAAATGGAAAGCTAGAGGTTTTTTTGTTTGTTTTTAGAACTCTAAAATGCACATTTTTTTATATTGGTAGATGATTTGTGGACCCTGCTAAGATTTTTTAAATTACATATTTTCCTCTCTTAAGGTAGGGTGATAAGGCACATCTGTTAGAAAACCCTCGGTAAGTAAGTACCACAGATGACATCTGTATATTTGATTTTTACCCAGTTAGAATGGATTATAGTCATATTAGTGTGGATATATTTACACAAGTTTTTTTAATCATTTGAAATGATCTTTTTCACTAATTCAAGAAATCTCTACAATAAAATGGACTAATTAAATGTCAGTAATTGTATCCAAAATTCTAGTTCTTTTTTTTTTTTTTAAGCTTATTTATTTATTTTGAGAGATCGAGATAGTGCGAGTTGGGGAGGGACAGAGAGATAGAGAGGGAGACAGAGAATCCCAGGCAGGCTTTGCACTGTCAGCAAGGAGCCTGATGTGGGGCTCAAACTCGCAAAACTGTGAGATCATGACCTGAGCCGAAACCGAGTCAGATGCTTAACTGACTTAGCCACCCTCGCGCAACACCCCCCTCCAAATTCTAGTTCTTCTTGGGTGAGAATGAAAATTACTGAAACTTTTTTCTTCAAAAGACTTGGTATGGTACTCCTTTGCAAGGCAGAATAAACTTAAATCAAAAAAGTAGTTAAGATAGCTTGCTTTTAGAAGAGTTTTTCTGAAGCAGATTTTAAAAGTACTATGAAAAATCAGTTTCTGAGCTCTGTGTTCTGGCCTGAGGCACTTAGTTTATTCACCTCCCTCCGTTTTCAGCATGGAAGATAATGATGACGACAGCAAGATGGCAGACCTCTTGTCCTGCTTCCAGCAGCAGCTCATGTTTCAGGAGTCTGTGCTCAAACTGTGCCAGCCTGAGCTGGAGAGCAATCAGACTCACATATCAGGTATGAGTTCACGGTTGTTAGAACTCGGCGAGACACACTTTCACGGGAGATTGAAGGTTTCCAAACTTACAAGGTCAGATAACTTGCCAGGTAATTGCTTTAGGTCAGGGTATGTTGGGAGAGCTAGTTACGATTACTGTTTGCATGTACTAATAAGCTCTGCAAAATCTGAAGAAGAAAGCAGTTTCTAGTGCAGTTCAAGGAGGCACTCCTCAATTCAGTGAAGATCTAAGAGGGTGTTGAAGCAGCCCAAGAAAATGAGGAATACTGGTGTCACCAGGCATATTAGCCTGAGATATGCGCATGTTCAAAAATGAATGTTTTTCTTTTCATACATTAAAAGTTAGTTGTGGGATTTTCCAGAGGAGGACACTTGAAAACATTCAAGGAGATGAAAATAAGTTTTTAGTGTTAGCAAATGGAATATGGATTTTACACACACACACACACACACACACACACACACACACACATCTCAGACTATTTTTCTAACACATTTATCGTAATATATTTTGGTGGTAAAATCATCCTTTGACGTAAAAGGTGCTTGATAAAAGTGGCTTCTGATCTGCCCTGTACTGAAAAAAAACAAAGATTTGTGTCTTGATGTTAGAAACAATTATTACTTTTAGATAAATACACATGTGCACAGCTCTCAGCAATACTCAGAGTGTGAGTCACAAGTGTGTGGGAGTACAGGAAGCTACCTGCACCGAGAATGAGATGGTAAAATAACCCAGGAGAATTGCTGATCGGATGGTTTTCTTTTGCAGTGCTGCCAATGGAGGTCCTGATGTACATCTTCCGATGGGTGGTGTCTAGTGACTTGGACCTCAGATCATTAGAGCAGTTGTCGCAGGTGTGCAGAGGATTCTATATCTGTGCCAGGTACTTCACCTGTTTTAAAACAACTCGGGTGGTGGTGAAAAAAAAATTGTGGTCTTTGCCAGTTTTGATAAAAGACTTGATAGATATTCTGGGTGAAAACTTAGAATGAACAGTTTTGCCTAAGTTGTATTCATGTGATTTTCTCAAACCACTTAGCATTTAAAGGTAGAAGGCACTAGGTTTCCAGGGTATAGAATATTACATAGAACAGATGTCGTCCCACACATCACTTCCACAGGGCAGTTTCCATGCTAACCTCACTGATTTGGGGAAAAAAACTGTGCTAGAAAAATAAACTCAAGTCATTTTCACAATAATGTAAGCCCATTAAGTAGTAATGATTTAGGGGCGCCTGGGTGGCTCAGTTGGTTGAGCATCTGACATTGGCTCAGGTCATGATCTTGTAGTTCACAGGTTCGAGCTCTGTGTCAGGCTCTGTGCTCACACCTCAGAGTCTGGAGCTGGCTTTGGATTCTCTCTCTCTCAAAAATAAAAACATTAAAAAAATTTTTTTAAAGTAATGATTTAAACTTAGATTGCGCTAGAACTTTCTTTTGGCCCATTAAATGTTATTCTATACTTTTTTTTTTTTTTAATGCTTATTAATTTTGAGGCAGGGGAGTGGCAGACAGGGAGAGAGAGAATCCCAAGCAGGCTTCACTCTACAATGAATGTGGGGCTCTGTCTCATGGTTTGTGATTTCAACACATCAGGCTCTGCGTTGACAGTGTGGAGCCTGCTTGGGATTCTCTCCCCCCTCTCTCTGCCCCCTGCCTGTGCTTTCTCTCTCTTAAAATAAATTGAAAAAATAAACAAAACTATAAAAGTATTAAGTCATACTCAGAATTCTTCAGTGGCATCCATCTCACCTAAGCAGCCTGCAAGCCACTACCTCCCTTGGCCCTAACTGCCTCTCTAATCATGTAATCTGTTAACCATGCTTAGTTTGCTGCAACTTTGTGGTCCTCGTTGAGTGCACCAGTCACCCTCCCACCTCAGGGCCTTGAACTTGCTATGGCTTCTGCCCAGGGTGCTTTCCCGGACACTATATTTGAAATGGTCTCTGTTTCCCCACCACAGTACTTGTCTGTTTACCCTGTTTAGTTTGTTCTTAAACTGGGCACACTACCTGAAACGTTTCTATTTTCTTAGTTTTGTTTGCTTTCTATCATTAAAAGAGCAAGACATTTGCCTTGTCTGTCAGTCTATCTCCCGAACCTGGACAGTGCCTTGTAGGAGCTCAACAAATTCTTGCTGAATAGAAGATGATTGCTAGTAGCAGAGATATTTCTTGTATCTACCTAGGGGGACTTAGTCTTTTTTATAAATTGATGTTATGTTTTATTACCTAGAGACCCTGAAATATGGCGTTTGGCCTGCTTGAAAGTTTGGGGCAGAAGCTGTGTTAAACTTGTTCCATACACATCCTGGAGAGAGATGTTTTTAGAAAGGCCCCGTGTCCGATTTGATGGTAAGTTGAACTCTTTAGAATGCAAAAGAAATAGTGGTCTGTCATGCTGATTTTGATAAATACATAGTTTTCCTTTTCTGTAACAGCCGTAAATACTCTGATCATATTTAAAGGAAACCACAATAAAATCAAAACTAGAAACATGTTACATGCTTATAACTGTAAAAATTTTTTTACATTCCTACTTAAAAAAAAAACAACTTTGTTTTTTATAGGAGTGTATATCAGTAAAACAACATATATTCGTCAAGGGGAGCAGTCTCTTGATGGTTTCTATAGAGCCTGGCACCAAGTGGAATATTACAGGTACAACTGTAGTAAACTGAGTGAGTGAAAAATTCTCTCTCTCCAAGTATCAGTTCATGAGTTATTGGGCAGATGTTCTCTGTGGCTTTTGTATTTATCTAAAGAATGACCTTCAGCATTTTTATCCAGTATTATAACAGGACCTGCACTCAACTAATAGGTTAATACAAATGATTTAATTCCCCCTAGCCTCTAAATCTAAGAATCGTTTTATGTTGGGAGTTTTTCATTTTTTTTGAGTTTATTTATTTATTTTGAGAGAGACAGAGACTATGAGTAAGGGAGGGAGGAAGAGAGAGGGAGAGAGAGAATCCCAAGCAGCCTCTGCACCTGAAACCACGCCATCATGACCTGAGCTGAAACTGAGTCAGACACTTAACTGACTAAGCCACCCAGGTACCCCAGAATCGTTTTATGTTTTAGAGCTCTTCCTTGTTTTTTTGCTTTTGATGTACTCACTTATTTGCCTTTTCAGATAGCTTGTGCTATTATTCAGCCTTACTATCCATCACATGTTAACTGTCATTGAGAAATAAGTAGACATGGGGAGTGGCTCAGTCAGTTGCATCCGACTTCAGCTCAGGTCATGATCTCATGGTTCATGAGTTTAAGCCCCATACCCGGCTCTGTGCTGGGAGTGCAGAGCCTGCTTTTGATCCTCTTCTCCCCTCTCTTTGCCCCTGTCCTGCTCACACTTTCTTAAAAATAAACAAATTAAAAAAAAAAAAAAGTAGACATTAGAGCTCACTTTTGACATTAATTAGTATGCTTTAGGAACCGTGCTTTAATAGAAGAGTATTTATTTTTATTCAGGAGTAAATTTAAGTTCAGCAGTTCCCTCTAAGAAAGATAATAAAATGCCTTCACATCTATTGTGCTGGCCTCACAGGTTGTCAGTCATGTTTGTTTTAATAATGTTTTGCCAGTTTTTTGGCCCATGGTATTTCTGTTTTGATTTCACAGCAGGGAACAGGTTTAGGTGTTAGAAAACAAGGACGTGTTTTATACTTTGTGTGTGTGTGGTGTTTTTTGGTGTTCTTTTTCTTTTTACACAGGTACATAAGGTTCTTCCCTGATGGCCACATGATGATGTTGACAACCCCTGAGGAGCCTCAGTCCATTGTTCCTCGTTTAAAAACTAGGAATACCAGGTAGTATTTTTCTGTAGTTCTCTATGCAGCCCACATTTTCTATAGATACCTGCGGGTTAATGTTATCCAGTGCTTCCTTAAGTTAGTACTGGATGATTAAAACAGCACTCTGCAAAGCCTTTGTGAACAATACCAATTCCTGGGCCTGTCTCTAGAGAGGACACTTCAGTAGGTCTCTGGAGCCTTACCAGATTTGGTTTACTCACATCCTGGCTAATTCTTCTTGGGCAAGTTGAGTAACTTCTATTGTAACCTATTACCTCCTAGGTTATTTAAATACATATAATAACTGATTAATGGATTTAAATTATATTTTTTCATTTTTAGAACTGATGCAATTCTACTGGGTCATTATCGCTTGTCACAAGATACAGACAATCAGACCAAAGTATTTGCTGTGATAACTAAGAAAAAAGAAGAAGTGAGTATGCAGGGTGGAATTGGCAGTTCTTTTCCATTCAGTACCCTACTTATTCAAGCATTCTTGATTAGAAAGGATAAGAAAATAGTGTCGTATAATTTATACATTTCACAAAAAGTATGTTGACTTATAGCATCCTTCTGAAGAGAGCTGGAAGGTCTAAAATGTGGGGTAGTTTGAATTGTGAATCCACTTATTCTCTAAATTTCCTTTCCGGGTCCAGGTTTTTTACATATGAAAATGTAAAGCCAAAATATCCTATGAAATAAATAGTAAAATCATACCTGAATATGTTTTTAGCTGTGTTCTCATTTTGAATCATAAGGGATTTCCTCCTAAGTTACTTCACACAGGTAATTCTTTCTCAAGGATACTCGTACAGAGAATTTCAATTTTTTAAGTTTATTTATTTGGGAGACCATGTGAGCAGGGGAGGAACAGAGAGAGAAGGAGAGGAGCATCCCAAGCAGGCTCCTCACTGTCAACCTGATGCGGTGCTCAAACTCCTGAATTGTAAGATGACCTGAGCCTTCTTCCTGTGTTTACATAAGGAAAAAAATGCCAAACAAATGTGATTATTGCATTTTTACATTCCAGGTTACTATTAACTCTAATACATTGAGGAACTAATTTTTTTCACAACTTTTCTCCATATGTGTTTTTCAGTTCTGGTTTTAAAAATGTATACCCGTACACCTGAGTAGTCAGTTGTGATGTTGTTGGAATAAAGACTTCCCTAATGCTTTTATAATTAGTGTAGTTTTTGAATGTTTTCCTCCCATCAGATCCTCCTCTCTTCCTTGGCATCATGTGTTGAGATAGTTAGGGCAGGGTTTCATCAGAGTCCTTTCACCCTGTGGCCATCTGTTGCTGGCTTCTCTGCCTGCCTCAGAGCCTCCAGAAATCTGGGACAGTCTGAGGGGCAGAGGTGGCTGTGCTGGCTGTGATGTTGGCTGTGAGCTTCCTGAGGTCAGAATGTGAGGCCCTTGTTATTTAGGTTTTACCGAATTAAAGAGTTTAGGAAGTCCTACATTGAGTTCCAGTTTTCTCTTCAGAATATAATATAGTGAAACCATATATAGTGTTGGCATTCTTGTGTCATTAGCAATGGTATTTGCTAAAGTGTGATTCTAGTGAACCTTGTCCACATCTATTCATTGACTCTCTTAACTATAACCACAAAAGTTAAGTTCTACTCCATGCTTTTTCTATATCTTTCACGAGCTCATCACTTTGCCTCCTTAAACATTGCTGTGTTTTCAGTAGAAGGAAGTACTGGGCTTACATGTAGAAGATAACAGTTTTCATTTCCAACTCTGCAATTGCTGTGTAATTTTGATTAACTTGTTTGGTCTCCCTAGGTCTTCATTCTTGTAGCCATTAACTAACAATGTACAATCATATTTAAGACCTGTGGTTACTGTGACGATTAACAGAGACGATGATGGGGAGAAAACCCTATTTTAGAGTGCTTTAATGTTTGTCAGAGCACTCATACATGTTCTTACTTGATACCCAGGACACCTCTGCTGTGTGCAGAGACCATGTGACTTTTAGCATCACTCTTGCATAAGGATTCCTAGGATGTTTCTGTGTATCAGTGAAGTGAGGGTTCATTATGGCTCACACACTTTTTCTTTTACAGAAACCACTTGACTATAAATACAGATACTTCCGTCGTGTCCCCGTACAAGAAGCCGATCAGAGTTTTCATGTGGGACTACAGCTGTGTTCCAGTGGCCAGCAGAGGTTCAACAAACTCATCTGGATACATCATTCTTGTCACATTACCTACAAGTAGGTGAATGTGATACAAATACTACAGTTACAATAAATGTGTACTTATGTCAGGCTTAGAAAACCCTCACATAGCTTTTAACTTCCTCCAGAGTGGACATTATATTCTAAAACGGCATTACAGTACAGAGTGTTCTGTGCTACTGTAGATGCCGCCCAAGTCTGCTGTGCTTACTTAGAGAGCTCTCGGTGCGGTAGTCAGTGCTGCGAGGTTCAAGTTGGTCATGTTCTCTTGTTTTCTGGGTGGGGGTCACCTGCCCAGGGAGAGAGTCCAGGCCAATGACAGTCTTTTCTATGTCAGTGTTATTCTGTCAGGCACTCAAAAAACAAACAAACAAACAAAAACAACCGCAGACCAAGAAAATGGCCAAAGTGAGATGAACTGAGAGTGGACCAGGGGGCAGAGCACTTCCCAGTGCCCCTGGGAGTGGGAATGGGTGCCACCACTTTGAAAGTGAAAGCCGCGCTCTGCGAGCAGAATGGTACTCAGTCACCACAAAGTTGTCCGTGCATTACTTGTTTGTTGACTTACTCAAGGCACTTTGAAAACACCAGATCTGTTTTCTTCCCCTGGGTTTCAGTCTTACCAAATTTTTACTTATTTCCAGTTTGTTTATTCTCAGGGATTATACACTCATTTTAATAAAATTGTAGGTAGAAGAGTAAGTCTTCTAAGAAGATCCTATTCCAAAGCCAGGTCTAGCAGGTGGTTCCTAATTTAAACCTCCTCATATTAGGATTACCTGTGTGAAATAGTTCATGAGCAGAAATAAGAGAAACAGAATTTGTGTAGATGTTGAGGCTCACTGTTGCTAGGTTTGAAAGAATATTGGTGTGTGATCGAGGGCTCTCCATTGCAAAATTGAATCCAAAATTCTCAGAGACTAATTTTGAGGTCACCTCCTATTAACCTACCTCATAGCCTTGACCACAGGGTTGAAAACTTTCTGCGTCCTGTTTCCACCTTACAAGGAACTTTCCCCCCTCTCATTTGAAGAGTCCTGAGAACTGAGAAAGCATTTTTCTTTCTTTTCATTCTTACCTACCAGTCCTATAACTCCTCTTTTGCTTCTCTGAGTAAATTGTGCGGTGGAATTTTTTTTTTCTTTTCAAAGAAAGATACCAAACTCAGAATAAAACCAAACAAATAGCATCACGTTTTAGGAGAAAAAAAGACATTATAATAGGTGTCATTTGTAACTGCTAATGATAACATTGATTTCCTTACAAAGTCATTTGAATTCTCTGCCTTTGTTTATTTCTCCCTTTTTGGGGACAAATAAAAGGCTCTGGTAGTTTAACTTATCATCTGCTTTGCCTCCCTCCCAACTGTGATCATGCTGTTGATCATGCAAATATTAAGTGATTAAATTCTGTTATAGGGTTATAATTCTTTCTAAATTACTTTTTAACAAGATCCTTGAAATGTCTACAGTCTTTAACTTAGAATTTCTATTCTTAGGAGTCTGTTCAAAGGACAATCAAAAATATCGTATTATTTTTTAATTAACAAACAGTAGAAACCTAAATCTCCAACAAAAAGGGATTAAGTAAATTGTGATATAGACAGACAGTGAAATACTACGCAGGAACTAAAAATGGCTTCTGAAGAGTATTTTTTGATGTGAGGAAATCCGTATGTCCACACGTAACAGGATTACTAACAGTATGATCTCAATAGAAAAGCTCAATAGACAGGTTAAGGTACTTGGAAGGAAGTACAGTTGACCCTCAAACAGCACGGGTTTGAGCTGCATGAATCCACTTATGTGGATTTTTTTTGATAGAGTACTATAAATGTATTTTTCTTACAATTTTCTTAATAACTTGGCCTTTTTTCTAGCTTGCTTTATTGTAAGATTACAATATATAGTACATGTAACATACATAATATGTATTAATCGACTGTAACTGGTAAGGTTTCCAGTCAATAGTAGGTCATTATTAGTTCTGTTTTGGGACACTCAAATGCAGACTTTGGACTGTGTGGGAGGTAGGTGCCCTTAACCCTGCATTGTTTAAGGGTCAACTGTAATTCATAAGCTATGTCTAGGTGATAGAACTATGAATGATTTTTCTTTGTACTTTTCTAAATTTGTCAATTCTTTATAATATGCCTATTAAATAACAAAATTCAACCAAGTACATTTTAAAGATTTAATTGGCTTTATTAAAAGATTCGTGAATGGGGAACTCTGAGGAGTTGTACAAAATGGAAGGTTTTATAGAAGAGCCGAGCAAGAAGATTGTTAAGAAAAGGATTGTTTCAGGCAAAGACGCTCTCCCTTAAAGGGAAAAGCAGGAGTCTTATGCAGACTACCTCATCTTCCTCTGGGGGTTGCAGAGGGCCCATGTGGCAGACTCGTGGGTGCCATCAGATAATTCCTGACTGACCAGTTAAGACTACATTTCTGGGGGAGGTTGAAACTGCAGTTAAATTATGTATTAAGTCCCAATTTGGGAGCTCATTCTGATGATGCCACTTTGAATCTGTGGTTTTCTTAACAGTTCCCCCGCTCTTTTTAAAAAAAAAAATTTTTAATGTTTTATTTATTTCTGAGAGAGAGACAACGTGAGCAGAGGAGGGTCAGAGAGAGAAAGGGAGATACAGAATCTGAAGCTGGCTCCAGGCTCTGAGCTAGCTGTCAGCACAGAGCCCGACGGGCTTGAACCACAAACTGTGAGATCATGGCCTGAGCCGAAGTCAGAGGCTTTAACCGACTGAGCCACCCAGGTGCCCCAACAGTTCCCCCTTTTGATCAGACTCTCCACTTTACTGAGAGATGTGATCAAAATTTAAGGCATTAGCACTAACAATTACCATTTTGTACTTCTTGCAGCCTTTGTAGGTTTTTTTTGTGTGGTACCTATA
Source organism: Hyaena hyaena (assembly GCF_003009895.1). Classification (NCBI taxonomy): domain Eukaryota; kingdom Metazoa; phylum Chordata; class Mammalia; order Carnivora; family Hyaenidae; genus Hyaena; species Hyaena hyaena. The sequence goes on along the minus strand of NW_024081860.1, from coordinate 275,361 downwards.
GCTCCTGATGCTTTTCCTTAATCTCTGTGGTGGTTATTGGTCACAGATTGAGGTTCACATTTCAGTCTTAGGAGATCATTTGCTTGGTGTTTAGCAGTTGTGAACATAATAGATTCAAAGGTTTTGAGAGAAGATAATGCACCACAGGGATTATTACTATAAGGATAATGCCCAATAATGGGAGTATACTTTAGAGCCATGGGCCCCAAGACCCAAACCAATCAAGTAAGTCAAAGACCCTGCTGAAGGAGTCATCTTTTTAAGCCCAGTGGCTTGCTCAGCGATCTTATATAATTGAGTTTTAACTTCGCCATAAGTGTTTTTAATCCAGGCACAGCAGGTGGTGTTGGCCACAACACAAGGTGTTCAGCTAAAAGATAATCAAGGACAACTTGGGCTAGAGAGTCTAAGGATCTCCATTGTGCTATTGCTTTAGCAGCAGATTTTGCAATACTTTTGACAATTGCGGAGTTCTTGATCACAGCCTTATTTATATTTATCCCTAATCAAGGAAATAGAGATCTGTGAAAAGGAGTGAATCTCAATCATGAATGTCTCCTCAGAGGTCTTATTTAATTCAACAATGTAAATTTAGATAAATTTGAGAGGTTGTATACCCCATCTTCTTAGCATTGGCCTGGGAGATGCAGATAAGGGTGTTATCTTTCCAGGCCAATGCCAGAGTGAAAGAAGGGCAAAGAGGAGAAAAAGGTTTATGTTTAATTAGCATATGAGGTATTGATCTATCATCTGGGAAGGAAGGAGACTACCTTGATGTCAGCTACTTCTCTTCCTCATCAATTTGATACAGAGGTCTCTAGCATCTGTATGGGACCAGATGTCAGGTGGAGACTTCTCTGACTGCCTGAACTGTACCCAAGGCTTAATACTTGTTAGTTTTGTAGTAGGGTCAGAAGCACCTGCTAAGGTCCTCTTCCAGTGGGGCTCAAAGGTGGTTTTCCTCCGGTGTTTATATAGTCATCGGGCTCTAAACTGTAGATCAACAGGTCTCTCTGAATTGGGATCCAGAAGCTTCTGGAGCATTTTGATGATAGACTTGAGCATAAGACATTAGAGACTTAGAGTAGCTGGTCATATGAGCATGAGACGACAAGGGCTCAGAAGGTTGTGTGCTGATAGAATTCCAAGAAGTTTGTAAGTTTTCCATTAAGGCTTATACGATTAGTCCAGTGAAATGGCTGCTTTGATCACTGAACTTGAAGTAGAAGGTATACCCCAAATGGGAAACACATTTTTTTTTAAGGTTTTTTTTTTTTCTTCCTGTGAGGGCATCTGTCTTACAGCACACATGACCCATCTAGAAAGCACACACATATAATAACAAGAACATATTGATAACCCATATTAAGTGGCAGGTAAATGAAGTCCAGCTGCTAGTATTCAAAGAGTCCAGAGGGTGGAGGTTAAAGGCCTCTGGGAACAAAAATAGTTTTTAGAAGGGGAGTGGTGGTGACCAGTCAGGCCAGACATTGCTGGTAAACCTTTATAAAGTTACAGAAACAGTCTATCACTGTCTGTTTATAATTTGAGTCTTTTTAAATGTACTGTGGTGGGTAAAGGAATGCAACAACTAAAAAATGGGATTTGCAGAGTGCCTGGGTGGTACAATCAGTTAAGTGTCCGATTTTGATCTTGGCTCACGTCATGATGCAGGGTTTGAGCCCTGCATCAGATTCTGTGCTGACAGCACAGAGCCTGCTTGGGATTCTGTCTCTCCTCCTCTCTGCTCCTCTCCTGCTTGTGCTCTCTCTCTCTCTCTCTCTCAAAATAAATAAGTAAACTTAGAAAAGGAGGGGGGGGGTATTTGCCAGGAAGAGTCAGGCCGTCTTGGGTTTCGCATAACCACAAGCATTTGTTTCATTTGCAGTCATCGCTTACTCATCTGTTTCTCCAGTTTAGAAGCAGGCTGCTGCCATATCACAAGGACATCAGGATTGCAGGAGTCTGGTGATGAGGGGCCATTTTTATGGAAGCAGAGTGGACTTTTATCCACATGTGCCACAATTTTACAAACATAAGAGAAGGCTTAGTGTTAATGCATTTGACAATGCTTTCCATGTAATTTACATATTGAGTAAGCCTCAATAGTTTAACAGGTCCTTTGGAAGTTTTTCAAAAAATTTTAAAAAGGGTTTTAAAGCACTTGCCTAAATAGAATTATAAATCATTATGAGACTTAAATTGCAAAAATGTCTTTACCTTTTTAATATTATCAAAAGTAGACCAAACTCCAAGAAAACTTTTTTAACAAAAAGCCAAATTCTGATTTTATACCATCTTACTTTGATATTAAAACTTATTATTTATTTAAGGGAGAGAGCATGCACACAGAGGAGAGGGGCAGTGAGGGGGAGAGTGTCCCATGCAGGTTTCACACTCAGAGTGGAGCCCGACAGGGGGCTTGATCCCACGACTCTGGGATCATGACCTGAGCCGAAATCAGGAGTTACATGCTCAACCAACTGTGCCACCCAGGTGCCCCTAAAATTCATTTTTTAAAATAAGTTTTAATCTTAACCAGCTTGACCACATATTAAAATTCCCTTTCAAAAATTCTTTCCACAGACCTTTTACAACCTCTTTTTTTTAATGTTTTTATTTTTGAGAGAGAGAGAGAGACATAGCAGGGGCAGAGAGAGGAGACACAAAATCCAAAGCAGGCTCCAGGCTCTGAGCTGTAAGCACAGAGCCAAATGTGGGGCTTGAACCCATGAACCATGAGATTATGACCTGAGCCCAAGTCAGACACTCAACTGACTGAGCCACCCAGGCGCCCCTTTCTTAAATTTTTCAGTGTAAGATTAGCATGTTTAAATATCTTTTAGCTTCTCTGCAATAAGAAGCCAAAAGTAGATAAACCTACATTTACTAATGTTTTAGAATTTTCTCTTATTTAGAAATGATCTACATATTTAATGATTGTAAGTCATTTTAACCTTCGTAAATCTTTAAGGCTTTAGAGTATCCAAAAAAAAAAAAAAAACATAGGGAAAATATTGCTGAAGAGCTCATTTATAAGTTTGTCTTCCTTACCTTTATTTTTGAAATATCCTGAATTATGTTTAGATTACCTACAAGAACTTTATTAAACATTAGACAAAGTCACCCACTATCCTATTTTGTGTGGCCACATCTTATAAGAAAGAACGTGAACTTAGATGGCTAGTAAACTCCGGTAGAATAAGTTTTATATTTAACGTTGATAACTAAAAACATGTTTAATTAAGCCATCAACCATAGTCTAGATTTTATATCAAATATTTTCCCAGCACATGTGAATTTAAACATTTGGGTTTTTTCCTGAGTTTCAGACTACCTATTTTTACAGGCACTTGCCTTCAAACCAACTACATAGAGTTCTTTTACAAATTCATTTTAGCAACACCATGCAGAGGTAGAAAGTAACGTAATACATGTGTAGATACACGTGGACAGACAGACTCAGACGTATAGCTGGTTTTGAAATTTCTGCCATGAAATCAGTAGAGAACTTATTAGTTATTGAAAGTTGAATGTGAGTTTTTTTTTCTGGTAGATGATGAATACGTTAAGGTCACCTGGCTAGTTTGGTATTGTTTGTTTTTTAATATCCATCTTTGGATAAGACACTTAAGTTTTGTATTTGTTCTTGGTAAGTCAAATTCCAAATGACCTGTTTTATTTTTTTCTTGGTAAGAATGATCTCTGTTAAATTGGCATTTTAATGAGATGGACCAAAGAGTTCTGGAGAACACCAGGTAGAACATTGAACATTTAGATTTAAAAGATACGAGGAGGGGCGCCTGTACAAAGTTACAGGGTACAAAATTCTAAGTATATTTGTCAGTATTGAATAGCCCCCCTTGGGTATAAGATGGATCACCAAAAGGAGTCGGAATATCAGCTTTGCCAAATCTAGAACCACTCACAGTCACGGCCAAAAGAGAGAACCAACAACCTGTATGCTCCAGGCAGGCAGAAAACCAAGCCCAGTTACACAAAACAAGAGTAGCAAGGGGGCAGTAGTTGTCTGTGGGAGAGAAGGGATCAATAACCAGTGGGTCTGGATCTAGAAGGGAAGGGACAATGGGATTTTACTTCCTATTTAATTGGGCAGACAGATTTGGAAGAGCAGATTCCAGTAAGAATTTTCCCCTTTTGCTGGCTTCTGCCAGTTTTTCCAGAATCCCTTTGGCAAGATCTGTATCTGCCATTTTCCCCTTGACTGTAAGGAATGACAGCAGCTTATCAGAAAAATCCCTCAGCTTCATCGACTCTGGGAGGGGCTCATATGAGGGCCCTCCTTTGAAGGTAGATGTTGAAGAGAGATAACAGGGAGCCTGTAGGGCCATTAACTTGGCAGAATTTTGTTTATGGTTTTATTAGTCTTTTCACAGTGGGGAAAAAAAAAAAATTCAGACTAGAATGAGTCCCCCAAGGAGGATAGAGGGGAAATAGTAGAAGTCATGTCGGTCTTCTAAGTCTTGTTTTAGATAGCTACCTTTTTCTGTGTTTAATTTTTCATTAACTTATTGTGATAAAATCTTACAATGAAACTATTTTGGAATTTTGAAACCCTTTGAAAGCCTCTGCATGCCAGATTAAACGGGTCTCCCATCCTGTTTAATTTGGAAACCCTTGCTTCCAAGTGTACTCCTTAAATGATCTTATCTATTTGGAATGTTCCCCATACTGGCCATAGTGTTTCTAGGTTGTGGTTCCTCTAGAGGGCTGGCAGCCGTTTGGTAGGACCCTAGCCCCAGAGTTAACCCACATTTCTGTTCAACTGCCTTTTGGGGCACCCGACCTGATGGTTACTAAGCCAAGCTCCTCAGACACAAAACAAGCTTAGGAGGATTTTGTCTTTCTTGCTAGACATCTAAAACTTCTGGGACTAGAGTTCTGAGACATCGAATAAGCAGGTATTCTGGAACATGGTGAGCCTGACTCATTAGAACTTAAGGATCCCAGTAGCTAATAAGACTTTGGGTTTCTCCCAAGTTGAACTAACACCTAAAATGGATGCACCACGGGGTTGGGAATTGTGTGTTTTACAGTGTACGTCAGTGCCTGGAAGGTTTCTTGAGGTTGGCAGGTCGCATAGTGCCTATCTAAGCTGTTCCATGACCAGCTTCTATCCCAGGAGTCGTCTTGAGGTGGTCAGCACTCTAACGGCCTTTAAGTGCTCCACTCATAGCCACCAGTTCTTGGGGCTTTTTGGCCTCCAAGACCCCCACTGGTGATAGCCTTTCTGCACAGTACAGCCCTGACAAACATGCACCTCAGTGTTCTGGCCTGTAAGAAGGCCCTGTGCACACCACCACCAGTTCCTGAGGAACCTTGCTTTTCTACCAGGGAACTGTGATCTGCAAGGCTAGGCAGACCCTTCTGCCACCTCAAGCTGACCTGCCTTATAAAGGAAAACCAGCTAGATGGGGCGCTTAAATGTCAACAGGAAAAAACTCAGAACCAAGAGGAACTTACCCACAGCCCTGAAAATGGTGAGAAAGGCAGTGAAAGCAAAGGGTCACAGGTACAACACCTGTTTCTCATGGTCTCCAAATGCTGCCGGAAATTCACTTGGGATCCTGTTGCTGCCACCAAATGTGTTAAATGACAAAAATTCAACCAAGTAAATTTTAAATATTTAATTGGCTTTATTAAATAAGTTACGAGTTGCGCAGCATTCCATCTAACAAGTAGAGGGAAGGCTGGAGGAGTTGCACAAAATGGGAGGTTTTTATAGGAGGGTAGGAACAAGCCGGTTACAGCAAAGGAGAAGGATTGTTCCCGGCATTCGAGGGACAGAGCAGGGGTCTTCCCATGCAGATTACCTCCTCTTCCTCTGGGACGGAGAGGGCCCGTGCGGCAGACGCATGGGTGCCCGTCAGAAAATTCCTGACTGATGAAATTGCATCTCACTCATGTATTAGGCCCTCATTTGGGAACTCGGTCTAAGTGACACCATTTTGGGCCTGTGGTTCTCTCTTATCGTGACTCTAACATTTAGAATTTACTGAGATGAACTAAAAAAAACGACTAAAAATATGTGGAAACTAATTTGACAATAAACTATTTGTAAAAAAAAATTAAAAAAAGTTACCAAAAAAAAAAAAGACTAAAATGTAAGTAAATAGTTGAAACTTCCTTGTAACTGGTCATTTTGTGCTTTCTTGCAGATCAACTGGTGAGACCGCAGTCACTGCTTTTGAGATTGACAAGATGTACACCCCCTTGTTCTTCGCCAGAGTGAGGAGCTACACTGCTTTCTCGGAGAGGCCTCTGTAGGGCCTCGCGTCCAGTCCTCCGTCACTGTTGCATGAATCAAAGTCTATAAAGCAAAAGAGCACCTAAGTTATAAATGTACATATGTGTATATATATGGAATTGGAACTTATTTTACATTGTTAGAGTTCTTTTAAGAAGAGTATAAATTGATTATTTTTTTTATTTAAAGGGATAGTTGATACTTGGGGTATTTTGTTTTGAAATTAAGAAGTTGAGATTACAAGTTGTTTAAACACATTTATGTTGTACAAAACCTTAAAATGAGCTTTAAATCCTGTCCTTTGTCAAGAGGATTTCTGAGCAGAACTCTGGCTCAGAAGTCTCCTTCCGCCTGATCATCCCAGTACTAAGTGCATCAGGGGAGGGTTCCACTGGACCAGCATCTCTTTCACGCATGACATAGTCTCTTTGCACTAAAGCCTCAAAATGTGAAAACTTGTTCTGGATTTGTTTGAAACTGTTTGACCAATAAACATAATAAACCTTTCTTTGAAGAAAATGTATTTGGATTGCCTTTTTTTAAATGTCAGAATAACAAATAGCCCCAGGGTAGCCAGCAAGGTCTAGAAATCTGCCTCCTTAATCTGTGCTCTCGTCTGTGGCCACAGACTGTCACTTTCTATACTCCAGCCTCATCCAGGCATCTTACAGATGAGTGACAGTAAGTGAGAAAGACTGAACTCTGGCCTGGATCCCTTCAACAAACTCAACCGGGCATCTCTGTTCCTAAAAGAACAGCAGATGGTCATGTCAACCCAGGCGCAACTTCATCCCGAATTAAAGCGAGAAGAGAGCCAGCCACTGAGTGTGCTGTGTTACCTCCCTGGTGACAGTGCCATTGCTGTGTGGTCTCAGTTTGTGTGTGATGCAGCTTGCCTCGAGTCCAGTACAATTCCTGTTAGGCCGCCCACAGTAAACAGGAAGATAAAGCTTTCTTGTTGGCCATTCAAGCACAGCTAGGGGTGAAATCTCCCGTCTTTTCAGAAATCAGCATCTGCAGCCACGGTTGCTTGCAAGTTCACGTTGACGGTAAGAGGTGCTCCTCAAGTTCCTGCAATTTGGCGTGGAAATGTTATGTTAAAAATGTTAAAGATGAAAACGAAGCATCCAATGTGTGTGTGCAAAGAGACTGCTGCTTAAGTTGGCTTTTTCTAATAATCTGAGAAATGATGTTTTTCTCAAGGTAGAAAAGAGAAAAAGCAGCAAAATGCCGAAGAGAAGGCAGCTCTTTATGATGTGACTAGTGGTTTTGACATGCAGGTTAAAAGGACATCTGATTGGGATGTAGTCAAATAGAGCTAGAAAAATCGATTCCTAAGGAGAGTGGGAATCGAAGATTCTGTTTTGCCACCCATGCCTGGATTAGAAGGCCTGCTGCATGTAGCCAGTGGATACCAAGTTCAAAGCCTCCCTGTGTTGACCACTTAAGCAATTTTACATATTTACCTTGAACCAGAAAATAGTATTTTTTTAAATTTTCTGTACAGGTTTTTAATACAAAAACAATATACAATAAAATTGTGAGAATATTAGAATATACAAATAATGGGGTGCCTGGGTGACTCAGCTGAGCGTTCAACTCGTGATTTGGGGTCAGGTCACAATCTCCAGGTTGTAGGAATCAGCCCCATGTCAGGCTCTGTACTGAGTTTGGAGCCTGCTTATGATTATCTCCCTCTGCCCCTCCCCCCTGCTCCTGTGCTCGCTCTCTCTAAAAAATACATATATACAGAGAATCAAAAAGCAATCTTAACACCCAAAGAAAGCTAACCAGGAGGAATTTTTGCTGTGTAACCTTTTTCTCCCCTATTCTCTGCAAATCCTGCCACAGATCCTTTTAACTTCAGGAATGTCCTTCCTTTGCTCTATTTTGACAGACCAATAGCTACTATGGAAAGCTGACAAAGCATCAGGTACACTAATTCCTAAACAATCAAAACATTTTACAGACAAGAAATTAGAAAAAGCGCAAGTGCAAAATCTAACAGTGCACCTAAAGGAACTAGAGGGAGAGCAACAAGAGCACCCCAAACTCAGTAGGAGAGGAGAAATAATAAAAATAGGGGCAGAAATAAACAATATTAGAAACCAAAGAAACAGTTGAACAGATCAATGAAACCAAGAGTTGGTTTCTTGAAAAAATAAAATTGACAAATCTGTAGTCAGGCTTTTCAAAAAGAAAAGAGAGAGCACCCAAATACACAAAATCATGAATGAAAATGGACTGATTACAACCAACCCCTCAGAAATACAAGCAATTATCAGGGAATATATGAAAAATTATATGCCAACAAATTGGACAACTTATAAGAAATGGTCAAATTCTTAAACACACACTCATTACCAAAATTCACACGGGAAGAGATAGAAAATCTGAATAGACCCATAACTAGTGAAGAAATCAAATCAGTTATCAAAAATCTCCCAACAAATGAGAGCCCTGGGCCAGATGGCTTCCCTGGGGAATTCTACCAGACATTTAAAACAGAATTAATACCCATTCTTCTCAAGCTATTGCAAAAAAAGAAATCGAAGGAAAACTTCCAGACTCATTTTATGAAGCCAGCATCACTCTGATTCCCAAGCCAGACAGAGATCAGCAAAAAAAGAGAACTAGAGGCCAATATCCTTGATGAATACGGATGCAAAAATTCTCAACAAGATACTTGCAAGTTCAATGCAACAGCACATAAAAAGAGTATCCACCAAGATCAAGTGGGATTGATTCCTGGGTTACAGGGCTGGTTCAGTATTAGCAAATCAATCAATGTGATCCATCACATCAACAAAAGAAAAGATAAAAACCATATGATCCTGTCGATAGATGCAGAAAAAGCATGTGACAAAATACAGCATCTCTTCTTAATAAAGTCCCTCGAGAAAGTCGGGATAGAAGGAACTTACTGAAACATCATAAAAGCCATCTATGAGAAGCCCTCAGCTAACATCATCCTCAATGGGGAAAAACTGAGAGCTTTCCCCCTGAGATCAGGAATATGACAGGGATGTCCACTTTCACCACTGTTGTTTCACTATGGTGCTGGAAGTCCTAGCATCAGCCATCAGATAACAAAAGGAAATAAAAGGCATCAGAATTGGCAAAGAAGAAGTCAAACTTTCGCTTTTCGCAGACGATATGATACTCTACATAGAAAACCTGACAGAGTCCACCAGAAGCCTACTAGAACTGATCCATGAATTCAGCAGTTACAGGATACAAAATCAATGTACAGAAATCAGCTGCATTTTTATACGCCAACAATGAAGCAACAGAAAGAGAAATCAAGAAACTGATCCCATTCACAATTGCACAAAAAACCATAAAATACCTAGGAATAAACCTAACCGAAGATATGAGATCTGTATGATGAAAACTATAGAAAACTTATGAAGGAAATTGAACAAGACACAAATGGAAAAACATTCCATGTTCATGGATATTGGAAGAATAAATACAGCTAAAATGTCATTACTACCCAAAGCAATCTACACATTCAATGCAATCCCAATCAAAATTGCAGCAGCATTCTTCTCAAACCTAGAGCAAACTATCCTCAAATTTGTATGGAACCACAAAAGACCCCGAATAGCCAAAGTCATATTGAAGAAGAAAACCAAAATGGGAGGCATCACCATCCCAGACTTTAGCCTCTACTACAAAGCTGTCATCATCAAGACAGTATGGTATTGGCACAAAAACAGACACATAGACCAATGGAATAGAATAGAGAACTCAGAATTGGACCCAAAAATGTACAGTCAACTAATCTTTGACAAAGCAGGAAAAAGTATCCAATGGAAAAAAAAGACAGCCTCTTTAACAGATGGTGCTGGGAGAACTGGATAGCAACATGCAGAAGAATGAAACTAGATCACTGTCTCACACCATACACAAAAATAAACTCAAAATGGATAATGGACCTGAATATGAGACAGGAAACCATCAAAACCCTAGAGGAGAAAGCAGGAAACAACCTCCTTGACCTCAACCGCAGCAATTTCTTACTTGACACATCCCCAAAGGCAAGGGAATCAAGAGCCAAAAGGAACTACTGGGATCTCATCAAGATAGAAAGCTTCTGCACGGCAAAGAAAACAATCCATAAAACTAATAGGCAGCCAACGGAATGGGAAAAGATAGTTGCAAATGACATATCAGATAAAGGGCTAGTATCCAAAATCTACAAGGAACTCACTAAACTCCACACCCGAAAAACAAATAATCCAGTGAAGAAATTGGTAGAAGATCTGAACAGACACTTCTCCAAAGAGGACATCCAGATGGCCAACAGACACATGAAATGATGCTCAGCATCCCTCCTCATCAGGGAAATACAAATCAAAACCACACTGAGATATCACCTCACACCAGTCAGAGTGGCCAAAATAAGCAAATCAGAGGACTTGATGCTGGCGAGGATGTGGAGAAACGGGCACCCTCCTACACTGTTGGTGGGAATGCAAACTGGTGCAGCCCCTCTGGAATACAGTGTGGAGATTGCTCAAAAGTTTAACAATAGAACTCCCCTGTGACCCAGCAATAGCACTGCTAGGAATTTACCCGAGGGATACAGGAGTGCTGATGCTTAGGGGCCCATGTACCCCAATGTTCATAGCAGCACTCTTAACAATAGCCAAATCATGGAAAGAGCCTAAGTGTCCATCAACGGATGAATGGATCAAGAAGATGTGGTTTATCTATACCATGGAATACTACATGGCAATGAGAAAGAATGACATCTGTCCATGTGTAGCAACATGGATGGAAATTGAAGGTGTTATGGTGAACGAAGTAAGTCAGGCAGAGAAGGACAGATACCAAATGTTTGCACGTATAGGAGGATTAGGAGGAACTTAACAGAGGACTATCAGGGAGAAGAAGTGGGGAAGTAGTGGGGGAGAGGGAGAGAGGCAAACCATGAGAGACTCTTGAATGCTGAGAACAACCTGAGGACACATGGTCGGGGGGGGCGGGGGGAGATGGGCATGGAGGAGGGCACTTGTGGGGATGAGCACTGGGTGTTATATGGAAACCAACTTGACAATAAACTATTAAAAAAAAAAACATTTTGTAGGAATTCCATTTTATAGCCTGCTTGAACTCCTCAGATGTCCTTCTAGGGAACCTGGCTTAAGAACTAACTGTGGAGACAGCTCCTCTCCCTCTTGCATGTCCTCCACACCTCCCATCTCACACCTTAGTGCAGGACAAGCTTGGGGCTGTTGGGGGTTCTCCCTCCCCTCGACTAGATAGTCAGACACTGGTGGGAACCAGCACTAACTCTCCACCTACCTTGCTAGACCCCTGTGTGCCTCCCCTGAGTTTCCCTGCAAACCTTGCATTACCGAACCCTCTTGCCTCAGCAGGTGCCCCCTGAAACAGCTCTGGCAGGGACTGGCAGCACTCCAAGGCGACTCTCGCCACGGGGAGAGGGAGAGAGAACCCCCTACGCCGGTGTGCGCACAGTTCCGGAAGCAGAGCCTTTTAGCTGGCTGTGCAAGGCAAAAGCCCTGCTGCTTGGGGCACCCATCACTGCAGCAGAAAGATCAACTGCAGACATTTAGTCTGGCCCTGCCCATGAATGAGCGCCTCTGGACCACAGGGAGAAAGACCCGCTTTCTGAGGGTCCGCAGCTCCAGCAGAAAGGCTGAATGCGGACGCCTAGTCTGACTGCTGATCCCATCACCTGTGAGTCCCAAACTGGTATTAGGCCCCTCAGCAGTGCAAGAACCAAACCTGTGCCGCGTGCCCACAGCAAAGTGGATCATTTTGCTGACTAGGAGAAGGCAGACACCGCTCAGCCGCCACAGCACAGGGCACGCAGCCCCCACAAGGCACACCCTGGAGCACCTGGTTCTGGTGACTGGGGACACTGTGCTCCAGGACCCACACGACATCTTCTACCCAAGGCCACTACTTTGAAGACCAGGTGACACAGCTGACCTTCCTAATCCATGGACACAGAGACGAAGATAAAATGGGGAGACAGAGGAATGTCTGAAAGAAGAGTAGAAAATCACAGCAAAAGAGCTAAATGAAACATAAGCAATATGCCTGATAAAAAAATTCAAAGTAAAAGTCATGAAGATACTCACTAGACTTGAGAAAAAAAGCAGATAAGCTCAGTAAGAACTAAAACAAAAAGATGAAAAGCATAAAAAAAGAACCAGAGATGAAGAATTCAATAACCAACATAAAAATTACACCAGAGGGAACTGACAGCAGATTAGAGAGTGCAGAAGAACATATCAGTTCTGGATACCAACTGGAAGATGGTAAAGGAGAGCAACCAAGCTAAACAGAAAAAAAAATTTTTTTACTTAAATTGAAAATGAGAATAGATTAAGGGAATTCAACATCATCATCAAATTTAGTAACATTTGCATTATAGGGATCCCAGAAGTAGAAGAGAGAAGGTGACAGAAAATTTACTTGAAAAAGTAATTACTGAAAACTTACCTAATCTGGATCAGGAAACAGACCTCCAGGTCCAGGAAACACAGAGAGCCCCTTACAAGATGAACCCGGGAGGGGTGCCTGGGTGGGCCAGTCAGTTCAATGTCCAGCTTTGGCTCAGGTCATGATTCCGCGGCTCATGGGCTCACATCAGGCTCTGTGCTCCCAGTGCACCACTTCTGATCCTCTGTCTCCCCATCTCTCTGCCCCTCCCTTGCTTGTGCTCTGCTCTGTCAAAAATAAACAATAAAAAAAAAAAAAAAAAAGATGAACCCAGGAGGTCCACACCAAGACACATAATAATTAAAATGGCAAAAAGTAATGATAGAGAATTTCAAAAGCAGCAAGAAAAATAAATTACATACAAGAGAAACCCCATAAGGCTATCAGCTCGTTTTCAGCAGAAACTTTGCAGGTCAGAAGGGAATAGAAGGATATATTCAAAGTGCTGAAAGAAAAAGTGTGGGGGGAAAAAACCCCAAAACCTGTAACTGAGAATACTCTTGTCTAGCAGGTCATCACTTAGAATAAAAGGGGAAAGAAAGAACTTCTCAAACAAAAGTTAAAAGAATACATCATCACTAAAACATCCTGACAAGAAACATTCAAGGGAATCCTTTGACTGGAAAGAAAAGGCTATAACTAGAAAAAAAAAAATGATGAAAGAAAAAAAAATCACTGTTAAAGCATACAGTAAAAGTAGGGGCGCCTGGGTGGCTTAGTCGGTTAAGCGTCCGACTTTCGCTTAGGTCATGATCTCGCGGTTCGTGGGTTCGAGCCCCGCGTCGGGCTCTGTGCTGACTGCCAGCTCAGAGCCTGGAGCCTGTTTCAGTCTGCGACTCCCTCTCTCTCTGACCCTCCCCTGCTCACGCTGTCTCTCTCTCTCTCCTAGAAATAAATAAAACATTATAAAAAAAATAAATTAAATAAAGCATACAGTAAAAGTAATAGATAAAATCACTTATAAAGTCAGTATGGAGTTTAAAACAAAAAGTAGTAAAATCAGTTATTTATGCAAAATTCAGTTAAGGGGTACACAAATAAAAATTTAGAATGTGCTTGAATTTAAGTGACCATTAACAATATAAATTGATGTACACGTGAGACATTATATATGAATGAAATGGTAACCATGAATCAAACCATATCATAGATACAAAAAGAGAAAGGTCTCCAAGCATAACACTAAAGAAAGCCATCAAATCACAAGGAAAGAGCAAGAGAAGAAAGGAAAAGAAAGTACCTGAAAAAAATATAATAATAATGAACAAAATGGCAGTAAGTTCATACTTATCAAAAATTACATGTAAAAGGATTAAATGCTCCAGTCAAAAGAAACAGGGCGACTAAATGGCTAAAAAAAAAAAAAAAAGAGGGGCACCTGAGTGGCTCAGTGGGTTGAGCGTCTGACTTCAGCTCGGGTCACGATCTCGCTGTTCGTGGGTTCGAGCCCCGCATCGGGCTCTGTGCTGACAGCTAGCTCAGAGCCTGGAGCCTGTTTCAGATTCTGTGCCTCCCTCTCTCTCTCACCCTCCCTGCTAATGCTGTCTCTCTCTCTCTCTCAGAAATAAAACATTGAAAAAAAAAAAAAAGACTGATCTATATGTTGCCTGCAAAAGATTCACTTCAGATCTAAAGACACATATAGACTGAAAGTGAAAGCATGGAAAAGGATGTAATATATAAATAGAAGTGGATGGGGAGGCAGGAATTAATGTAGCAATACTTAGATGAGACAAATTTACTTTGTATGTAACAAGAGACAAAGAAGGGCATTATTACATAATGATAAAGGGATCTTCCAACAAGAAGATATAAAAATTGTGCACCCCACATTAGAGCACCTAAATACATAATGGAAATATTAACAGAAATAAAGGGAGAAACTGACAGTACTACAATAAAAGTAGGGGGCTTTAACACTCCACTTACTTCAATGGATAGATCATCCAGCAGAAAATCAAAAAGGAAACAGGTCTTTGAATGACACATTAGACCCAAAGGCCTTAACAGAGATGTACACAGAACATTCCATCCAATACCAATAGAATACACGTTCTTTTCAAGTGCACATGGACCATTCTCCAGGAAAGGTCCTATATTGGGTCACAAAACAAGTTTTACTAAATTTCAGTATACTGAAGTGCTTGGGTGGCTAAGACTGTTGAACATCTGGATCTTGATTTTGGCTCAGGTCATGAACCCAGGGTAGTGAATAGAGTTAAGCTGTGTTAACCTCTGTGCTGAGTGTGGACTCTGCTTAGGATTCATTCTGTCTCTCTGTCTCTCTCTCTCTCCTCACCACCCCCTCCCCCAGCCCCTCTTCCACACTCATGTGCTCTCTAAAATAAATTTTTTTAATTAAATAAGTTTAAAAAGATTGAAATTGTATGCATCTTTAAAAATTTGTTTAATATTTATGTTTGAGAGGGATATGTGCACACAAGTGGGGGAGGGGCAGAGAGAGGACAGAGGCTCTGAAGCAGGCTTCATGCTGACAGCAGACACAGCCCCTCATATACATCTTTTCATATAGCATAATGAATTACAAGAAATGAATCACAAGAAAAAAAATTAAAAAGCACAAGCAGAGGGGTGCCTGGGTGTCTCAATTGGTTAAGAGTCCAACTTTGGCTCAGGTCATGATATCATGGTTTGTGGGTTTGAGCCCCATGTTGGGCTCTGTGCTGTCAGCTCAGAGCCTGCTTCAGATTCTGTATCCCTCTCTCTGTGCCCCTCCCCCGCTCATGCTCTGTCTCTGTCTCAAAAATAAACGTTTAAAATTTTTTAAATAATCTTTATTTTTTATTTTTTAATATAATTTATTGTCAAATTGGCTTACATACAACAGCCAGGGCTCATCCCAACAAGTGCCCTCCTCAATGCCCATCACCCATTTTCCCCTCTCCCCCAACCCCCCATCCACTGTCAGTTTGTTCTCTGTATTTAAGTTTCTTGTGGTTTGCTTCCCTTCCTCTCTGTTTGTAACTATTTTTCCCCCTTCTCTTCCCCCATGGTCTTCTATTAAGTTTCTCAAAACATATGATTATCTGTCCTTTTCTGACTTATTTCACTCAGCATAATACCTTCCAGTTCCACCCACTTTGATGCAAATGGCTAGATTTCATTCTTTCTCATTGCCAAGTAGTATTCCATTGTATAGATAAACCACATCTTCTTGATCCATTCGTCCGTTGATACGCATTCAGGCTCTTTCCTCATTTCGGCTATTGTTGAAAGTGCTGCTATAAACTTTAGGGTACATGTGCCCCTATGAATCAGCGCTCCTCTATCCTTGGGTAAATTCCTAGTAGTGCTATTTCTGGGTCATAGGGTAGTTCTATTTTTAATTTTTTGAGGAATCTCCACACTTTTTCCAGAGTGACTGCACCAGTTTGCATTCCCACCAACAGTGCAAGAGGGTTCCCATTTCTCCACATCCTCGCCAGCATCTGTTGTTTCCTGATTTGCTCATTTTAGCCAGTGTGACTGGTGTGAAGTAGTATCTCAGTGTGGTTTTGATTTATATTTACCTGATGATGCATGATGTTGACCATCTTTTCATGTGTCTGTTAGCCATCTGGATGTCTTCTTTAGAAATGTATCTTTTCATGTCTTCTGTCCATTTTTTTACTGGATTGTTTGTTTTTTGGGTGTGGAGTTTGGTAAGTTCTTTATAGATGTTGGACACTAGTCCTTTATCTGATAAGTCATTTGCAAAAATCTTTTCCATTCTTTCAGTTGCCTTTTGGTTTTGTTAATTGTTCCCTTTGCCGTGCAGAAGCTTTTTATCTAGATGAGGTCCCAATAGTTCATTTTTGCTTTTAATTCCTTTGCCTTTTGAGATGTGTCAAGTAAGAAATTGCTGCGGGTGAGGTCAAAGAGATTGTTGCCTGCTTTCTCCTCTAGGGTTTTGATAGTTTCCTGTCTCACATTTAGGTCCTTCATCCATTTTGAGTTTATTTTTGTTTATGGTGTAAGAAAGTGGTCCAGTTTCATTCTTCTGCATGTTGCTGTCCAGTTTTTCCAGCACCATTTGCTAAAGAGACTGTCTTTAAAACACTTTTTTTAAAAAAAGGCGCAAATACATGGAGACTAAACAACATGCTGCTAAATAGTCAATAGTCAATGAAAAGATCAAAGAGGAAATTTAAAAAATACCCAGTGAAAAATGAAAACACAACTGTTTAAAATCTTTGTTAAAGCAGTTATAAGGGGAAAATTTATAGTGATACAGGCTTACCTCAAGAAACAAGAAAAATCTGGGGCTCCTGGGTGGTGAAGTTGGTTAAGTATCTGACTTTGGCTCAGGTATGATCTCACAGTTTGTGGTTTCAAGCCCTGCATCAGGCTCTGAGCTAACAGCTAACAGAGATTCTATGTCTCCCCCTCTCTCTGCTCCCCTCCCCCACTTGCACTCTCTCTCTCAAAAATAAACATTAAAAAATTTTTTAAACAAAAAGAAACAAGAAAAATCTCAAATAATCTAACCTCATACCCAAAGGAACTAGAAAAGGGAGAACAAGCAAAACTCAAGTTTAGTGGAAGGAAGAGCAGAAGTACATAAATAGAGAGCAGAAAAAAAAACACAAAAAACAGAAAAAAAAACAAACCCCAAATAACAGAGGGGCACGTGGGTGGCTCAGTTGGTTGAACCTCTGACTCTTGATTTCGGCTCAGGTCATGATCCCAGGGTCATGGGATTGAGCCCTGCATTGGACTTGGTGCTGTGTGGGGAGTCTACTTAAGATTCTCTCTCTTTCCCTCTCTGCCCCTCTTCCCTGCTTACGTGTGCCCTCTCTTTAAAATTAAAAAACAAATGGGGCACCTGGGTGGCTCAGTCGGTTAGTCGTCCGACTTTGGCTCAGGTCATCATGATCCCACGATTTGTGGGTTCGAGCCCTGCATGGGGCTCTGTGCTGACAGCTAGCTCAGAGCCGGGAGCCTGTTTCAGATTCTGTGTCTCCCTCTCTCTCTGAGCCTCCCCTGCTCACGCTGTCTCTCTCTCTCTCAGAAATAAATAAAGCATTAAAAATTAAAAAAAAAATTAAAAAACGAACAAACAAACAATAGAAAATATCAATGAAACCAAGAGCTGGCTCTTTCAAAAGAAACAAAATTGAAAACCCTTTAGCCAGATTCATCAAGGGAAAAAAAAAGGAGAGGACACAAAAAAAGAAATTCAGAAACAAAAGAGGGAAGGTAAAACTGACACCACAGAAATACAAAGGATTATGACACTACTATGAAAAATTGTATGCCAACAAATTGGACAACCTAGAAGAAATGGATAAATTCCTAGAAACATACAATCTTTCAAAACTGAATCAGGAAGAAACAGAAAAACTAAACAGGCTGGTTACCAGTAATGAAATTGAATTGGTTATCAAAAAGCTCCAAACAAACCAAAGTCCAGGATTTTTGTCCAGGATCCAAACAAACGGATCCACAAGTGAATTCTACCAAACATTTAAGGAAGAGTTAACATCTAGTCCCCTCAAAATTTTAAAAACAGAAGAAAGGAAAGCTTCCAAATGCATTCTACGAGGCCAGCATTACCCTAGAACCAAAACCAAAGACACTAAAAAAATAGAAAATTACAAACCAATATCCCCGATGAACATAGATGCAAAAATCCTCAGCAAAATATTAGCAAACCACATTCAATAATACATTAAAAGGATCTTTCACCATGATCAAGTGGGATTTATTTCGGGGATGCAAAGATGGTTCAATATTCACAAATCAATGTGATATATTTCATCAATAAAACCATAGATGAAAACCATATGATCAGCTCAATGGATGCAGAAAAAGCACTTGACAAAATTCAACATCTGTTTACAATAAAAACTTTCAACCAAGTGGGTTTAGAGGCAACACATCTCAACATAATAAATGTTGGTAAAAATTACAGGTAAAGACCTGTCCTCTGAAAACTGTAAAGCTAAAGCACTGATGAAAGAAATTGAAGATGACACAAATGGAAAGATATCCCATCCTCATGGATTAGAAGAATATTGTCAAAATGTTCATACTACCCAAAGCAATCTATAGATTCAATGCAATTCCTATAAAAATACCAACAGCATTTTTCACAGAACTGGAGCAAATAACCCTAATTTTTAAAAAAAATTTTAAAACATTTTATTTATTTCTGAGAGACAGAGAAAGAAAGAGAGACAGTGTGAGCAGGGGAGGGTCAGAGAGAGAGGGAGATACAGAATCTGAAACAGGCTCCAGGCTCTGAGCTGTCAGCACAGAGTCCGACGTGGGGCTCGAACCCATGAACCATGTGATCATGACCTGAGCCAAAATCGGACGCTTAACCGACTGAGCCACCACGTGCCCCAATAACCGTAAAATTTGTATGGAACCACAAAAGACTCCAAAGAGCCAAGGCAATCTTGAAAAGAAGAACAAAGATGTATCACAACCCCGGATTTCAAGATCTACTATAAAGCTGTAATAATCAAACCAATATTGTATTGGCACAAAAGCAGACACATAGACTAGTGCGCCAGAATAAAGAGCCCAGAAATAAACCCATGCTTTTATATTCAATCAGTCTCTGACGAAGGAGGCAAGAATACACAATGGGGGAAAAGATAGTCTTTTCAATAAATGGTGCTGGGACAGCTGGACAGCCACATGCAAAAGAATGAAAGTGGACAACTTTCTCACACCACACACACAGATAAACTCAACCTGAATTAAAGATGTAAATGTGAGACATGAAACCATAAAAATCCTAGAAGAAACAGGCAATAATTTTTTTGACATCAGCCTTACCAACATTTTTCTAAATATGTCTTCTCAGGAAGGGGATGAAAAGCAAAAATAAACTGATGGAACTATATCAAACTAAAAAGCTTTTGCACAGCAAAGGGATCCATCAACAAAACAAAAAGGCAGCCTACAGGATGTGAGAAGAGATTTGGAAATGATATATCTGATAAGGGATTCATATCCAATATATAAGAACTTCTACAACTCAAAACCAGAAAAACCAAATAATCCAATTAGACAATGGGCAGAGGATCTGCCTGAGAAAACATTTCTCCAAAGAAGACATTCAGATGGCCAACAGACACATGAAAATATGCTCAACATCACTCATCATCAGGGAAGTACAAATCAAAACCACAATGAGCTATCACCTCACACCAGTCAGGATGGCTAGAATCAAAAAGACAAACAACAAGAGTTGGTGAGAATGTAGAGAAAAGGAAACCCCCATGCACTCTTGTTGGGAATGTAAACTGGTGCAGCCACTGTGGAAAACTGCATGGAGTTCTCTCAAAAAATTAAAAATAGAAACGTCACATGATCCAATGATTTTATCACTGAATATTTACCCGATGATAACAACAACAACAAAACCCCCACTAATTAGAAAAGATATATGCACCTCCAGGTGTGGTGCAGCATTATTTTAAGTTTTTATTTATTTATTTAGAGAGAGAACACATGTGAGTGCATGAGAACGGAGGAGATGGAGGGGAAGAGAGAGTGGGAGAGAATCCCAAGCAGGCTTCATGCTGTCAGCACAGAGCCTGAGGTGGGGCTCAATCTCATGAACCATGATATCATGACCTGAGTTGAAGTCAAGTGTCAGATGCTTAATCAACTGAGCCACTCAGACAGTCCTGCAGCATTATTTTTAACAGACAAGATATGGAAGCAACTGAAGTGTCTGTCAATAGATGAATGGACAATAAAGGAGTGTTATAGACATATGATGGAATATTACTCAGCCATGAAAAGAATGGCAACTAATCCTTTACCACAACATGGGTGAACATGAGGTTATTATGCTACATGAAGTCAGACAGAGATAGACAAATACCATATGATTTCACTCATATATGGAATCCAAGAAACAAAACAGTTAACAAAAAACTCCAAACCAACCAAAAAACAAGAAAGACTCTTAAATACAGAGAACTGGTGGATGCCAGAGGGGAGGTAAGTGGGGGGTTAAGTAAAATAGATAAAGAGGATTAAGGGGTACAAACTTCAAGTTATAAATAACTCAAGGAGATGAAAAGTAGAGCATAGGGAATATAGTCAATAATATTATAATAATATCATATGGCGACAGATGGTGAGGGACTACACTTACCATAGTGAGTGCTGAGTAATGTATAGAACTGTTGAGTCAGTGCTGTATACTTGAAACTAACATATCATTGTATGTTAATTATACCTCAGTAAAAAAACTCAGATTATATTGTACACAATGCTTTGTGGGCTTGCTTTCTTCACATAATAATATCATGTACATCATTCCATTATATATTCTTAATGGCTATATAATCCAACATTAATCTCCCCTTACACATTTCTGTTTTCTAACTTAATGCTGGTAGAATTGTTTCTGGAATGAACATTCCTGTGGCTAAATCTTAACACCCATCATTAATTATTTCCTTAGGATATTTCCAAGAAGTAGAAATGCTAAATCAAAGGGAGAATGTTTTTAAATATCTTAACCATTTCTTGTTAAGTAACACAGGCAGTATAAAACTCTGGAAAATAAATGAAAACAAAGAAAAAAATATAAATCACCTATAGTCACATCACCTAACAGAATCTAACATTTACCTTTTGGTGTTAATTGTTCTGACCTCTAATATATATGTGTGGTTTTTCACTCTCACAGTGAAATACTTCCAATTCTTTCTCCTTTAGCTGATGGTCTCATGCTCTGAATCTTACCACCTAGCCAATCATTTCCTCAGTGGTGGATGCTGTCAGCAACAGCTCTAGGTAACTTGACCATGATACCAATGTGTATATGAGCTAGGATTCCTGAGGCTTCTGTGGCTACAAAAGCTAATTGGGATCAGAAGCAAAAGCTGGGACAGCAGGGTTGGCCTTAGTCTCACACTGGCCATCCACCAGTCAGTGTGACCAGTTGTGATAGCAACCTATACCCAAAAAGGGATTTCTGTCTCTGGTTATATATGGTGAATGAAACCTGCACATTTGTCTCTCTCTTTTCTGAAATGCTGCTAAAATGACAGTAAGGAAATAAAGCATAAATTTCAAAGACAAGTAGGAACAAGAGAGGCACCATCAATGCAAAAGAGATGGTAGTATTTGGGAAGCAGAAAGTAGATGGATAAAGCCATAGTGGCTTTGAGCATGGGCTCTGGGTGGAGGTGTTAGATCCAAGGCTTTGTGACCTTGAGCAAGTCACTTAAACTCTCCATATCCCAACAAAAAATTAGACGGGATAATAGTACCTACCTACAGAGTAGAGGGGGAATAAATGATACATGCCATGTTAATCACTTAGGACAATGCCTGATGGAGTTGGTACTTAACAAGTAGCAGCCACTGTATATGTCCTCTTACTACTGCTGTTGTTCGAGAGAGACTCGAGACCTTGGCTGAAGTAGAAGACGCTAAAAAGAGCAAACCAACTTACCTGACCTCCAACGGGAGGTAAAGCAGCACACTGAAATGGTTTGACCTGGTAGGAAGGATCCCCAGTTAGCCTCTAGAATTCAAATTGCCAGGCTTACAGTCAGGCAGGAATGTGGAAGCTTCTTTGAGAAGTCTCCTCCATATGAATATCTATAGATACTGATACTGAGCTGCCTCAACAAAATAGGTTCGCCCCTCACTGCTCAGCCACTACCACCTCCCAACACACAGAGATTCCAATTAGCATTTAGTGTATCATTCTCGAATATCAATGGACAAGCTAGGAAGACCAGACATGTGAAGGGAAAGTCTAACGCAAAAGATAGAGCAGCAAACTTAATAAATAGAGAAAAGGAACACAGAGGAAACAGGAAAGTATGGGTAGTAAGAGAAGATTTTTAAAAACAAACCAAAATTACACATCTTCGGGAGATGAAAGAAGAAATACAACCAGGAAATAAGAACAAGCTGGAATTGATCTTTCAAATCATTTTTGATCATCTCTGAGTGGAGGTGAGGAAATGGGGATCTAGAAAGTTGACCTGGTTTGCCTAAGGTGGTAAAACTAGAATTCCCACAAATTAGAGGGAATTCATACAAAGGGCTTAGCAGTAGGAAGCACTCAATACGTTCTAGTCTTAATACTGTTCACTAAGAGTATTAACAGTATTATTTGTAAATGACACCTCAAGAAAGCTGTTTAAAAATGTTTAGAACTTAGGGATACCTGGGTGGTTCAGTCTGTTAAGCATCTGACTTTGGCTTAGGTCATGATCTCATGGTTTGGGAGTCTGTGCTCTGCATTGTGCTGATAGCACAGAGCCTGCTTCCCATCCTCTGTCTCCCTCTCTCCTTCTGCCCTCCTCCACTCATGCTCTATCTCTCTCAAAAATAAACATTAAAAAAATTTTTAAGAACTTAAATGTGTTAAATATGGGGCAAAAAGCTTTGGTTTATAGGGATTATTATGTTGATACAATTCATAGGTATTATTGTCCCCACTTTATAAATTTTAAAGACCCTGACAATAATAGAGTTTATTTAAATGTCTTCAAGCTTGAGCTACTTCAAGTAGTGGAGCAAGGCTGACCCCAGAACACCTGATTGTAGCAAAGCCAGGAGCCCAGTTCTAAAGGACCCACATCAAAACTCGAACATGCTAGAATTCCCACTGGTGTTGAACCAATGGCTTAGAGCAGTATTTCAAGTATAATTTAAACTATATACATAATTGTAAGCTTTTTTTTTTTATTTGAGAGAGAGCAGGGGGAGGGGCAGAGGAAGAGTGAGAATCCCAAGCAGGCTCCTCGCTGAGCCTGGGACCCCATGACCCTGGGATCATGACCTGAGCCAAAATCAAGAGTGGGATGCTCGAATGACTGAGCCACTCAGACACCACATAAAATTTTAAGCTATCTCGAACAACACTAATAAAAAAATAAAAACAGGGAATATTAATTTCCATAGTATACTTTAATTCAATGTATCCAAAATAGTATCGTTTCTACATGTAATATAAAAACATTAATGGGATTTTTTTACACTTTATTAATTTCTAAAATCTGCAATATAATTTACATTTACCGCATATCTCAGTTCATATTAGCTATATTTCAAATGCTCAATGCCTGCCTGAGGCAGGGAGCCACAGTAATGATAAGCACATTGAAAAACAACGAGAGCAGGAAAGTAATCTAGGCTGAGCTCAATCCCCACAGCTTCTTCACTTAAGCAACTGGCTGCAGGGGGTCACTGAGCCCACCACAGAACTGATGAATGTCCTCTTAACCTTGGGCTCAGCACCTCTGTGATACATTCCAAGACTCTCTCAGAACATATCCCTAAATCCCCCATAATACCACCATCCTAGCAGTTATTGAGGTGGGGCCATGGAGAGCAATGGTTACGAAAGAATTCTTGAGACATTTTACAGTGCAAAAGTGTGCTTTTATTATGTCACGAAGACCGAACCCCTACAGGCAGAAGGAGATCTACTTCTGATTATGAGGAGAGACTGATTACATACATTTAAATTTAGGGGGAGGGAGAGTAGATATGATAAAGAAGACTTCCAGGATCTTGTAGATCTGGCTATTATTGTCAAGGTAAGTTGCTCTTAGTCTCTAGGAAACCATTAAGGCAACCACAAGTTGGCAGAATGGCAGCCTCTGCAGGTCTTAGGTATTTAGCGCTGGGCTGCAAGTTGTAAGGAAATTTAATTTTACTGTATTTCTCTCGCCTTGGTTCTCCTTATCATTTCCCCCCCTGAACAATTTTGACCCTTAAATCTTTAAGGTTGCTGAAGGTGGAAAGTCTTCTCTTCTGTAACTTCTTCCTGCTGAAGAGGGGTGTAGAGATGTCCCTACCTATGGGTCAACATTGGTCAGTTGGGGAATTTTTATATAGGAGTTACAGAAGGCAGAAGCAGCAGAATCCAAGGTAGACAACATGTATGAATCTCCTTATGTAGAGAGGACCATCTGTTGCTTGAATTTACGGCACAGAAGCAGTCTCGGCACCAGGTGGGGAGACATCGGAAAAAACAACAAATAAGATTAATATGAGAAAAAGAAGCCCAAGAAAAAGACCTCTGATAGTTGACCAAAATCTTCCTCCAGCCCAGGAGTTCAAACCATCATTAAAGCAGAGGGAGGGATAATGTAATGCCAATTTTAGTATTCATACCTTTTCACAGTCCTGTTATATAATGTAGACTATATTCAAAACCTCCCATTTTAATAATGGCATACATACCACCTTGAGCAGCTGTTAAAACAACTAAGACATTTGATTTTGTAGAACTGATTTGAACATCTGTGTAATTTCAGCATTAGGTAAAGAAATACTGTTTTGTGAGTCATTTAGTGCTTTTATAGTGTAACTGTTAAGAGATTCCATATGCCAGATGACATCCTCCAGACCCACTGATGGAACAAAGATCGACATTAAATGCTCATACCAGTGAAATACTGATCATGTCCATTGTTTTAAATTTGGAAGATTAGTGGAGTAGTGATGGCTTTGGTAATCCATCCATGAATCCCAAACCAAAACCAAAACCTAAGGCGCAATTACCTACCCACCCTGGAGGAAACCAGGGCCATATGTTAAACCCATGTAACCACTGGTTTCCATTTGGAATGAGCCATCTAATCCTGGGTTGCTCTGCCCAATCAGTAGCAAACCCATCAGTAAGCTGGAGTACAATGGTTTGAGAATATACTTCTAGTTATAGCCATCCCAATGTCATGTACTGTTTGTCCAGGTATCACACGTATGATTTCTTTGTTCCCAGCATAAAATCACCTGTTGATTGACTTGTCCAATGTTTTGTGTGAGGCATAAATTTTCATCCCAGATTTGGTATATTCCATCCTGCGTTTATTGACATTTAGGGTTTCGTAAGATTACACTCATTGGCAGGCATTAATCGATGGGCTTGTGAGTTCAGTTTAAAACCTTAATAGTTTGAAAAATGAAAATTTCTGGTTATGACTTGGACAGTTCCTAGGTATACTGATCACGGGATAAGAAGAAACATTTTGTCTAGTGATAGAATTACCATGATAAATGCTAGTGTGTTACAATTATGTATCACATCTAAAATAGAAGTATATAAAAAGTGTCAGTCAGTGCTTTGTGAAGGAGAAACTCATCAGGGTAACCTGGGGCTACTTGACATGGGCAAAATTCTACATATCCAACAAGATGTTTCATTTTGAAGTTCAGTATAATGGTATGTCCATTGTAGAAAGGAACTGTTAAATATGTGAACAGAGAACAAAGAGAAAATATACAACCTTCATTGTCGTTTGAAGAGGAGTTTGAGATCTTCCAAAGGTTCACAAGAGTATGAGGGCATATTAGTTTCCTGTGAAAGAGGTACAGGTTTTATTTTAGATATTGGCATCCAGGAAGAATATCCCTCTAATTTTACCACAGTAGGAGTACCTAATATGACCTGATATGGCCCTTTCCATTTTGAATGTAAGTACACCCCCCACCCCCGCCATATTTGACTTCCAATCTTTTAAATAAATCATGTCTCCAGGGCTTACATGGGGTGGACTTTCAGTTATAGTTCAATCAGGTTTGGAGAGCATGAGATAAGCATGTTAATTACGTAACTTATGAATTAAACTGGCCTCGAGTGAATGATTTAATAAAGTACTATAATCTTTAATAACATATCCACTGTAAAAAATGGTTTCCCATATAATAACTCATAACCTATAGGTTCTTCTAGAGCAATTCTCATTCCGAGAAGTCTTCATGGTAAGAGAGTAACCCAGTTTTTCTGGGTCTCTAGACTAAGCTTAGTAAAGTGTCATTTTTGAAGTATGATTAGCTTTTTCTACCTTTCTAGAAGATTGTGGATACGAGGGTGAAGGTAGAAAATATTTAATTTTTAAAGCTTGTGCTATTTATTGACTTATTTGTGCAGTAAAAGAAGGTCCACTGTCAGTTTGAAGGGATCACAGAAAGCCAAAACTAGGAATAATTTCTCACAACAGAACCTTGGTTACTTCTGCGGCTCTTTCAAGTTTTACATGGAAAGGCCTCAATCCATCCAAAGTATTACAAACACTAATAGGAATTTAGAGCCTTTGCAAGGAGACATTTGTGTGAAATCAAGCTGCTGGGCCTCTCCTGGATATGTTCCACCTCTATGGACTGATTTCAAAAGTTGGGTGGGGGGGGAGGGGGATGGACTGTACCTTCCAGATTTACATGTGCACAAACAGCATAGGGTTGATAGATCTGTTTTATAGTTGTTAAATATATTCCATCAAACATATATTTTAACCAAATGTTCTAAAGCATTTTTGCTCAAATGAGTAACCTGATATAAATCCCGTATTACCTTCCATTGGTTATTTTTGGATAAGAAGATTTTCCCCTCATCATTAACAAGACAGTCTTGTGCATTTTTTGAGTACTCCCATTTCTGGGCTGTGTAAATCTCTTGATCTCAATAGGTTGGAGATATGGACTTAATTGGAGTTAAAATTGGCATAAGACTTAGTATTTATTTTGTGCTGCATGTTTGGCTGCATGCTCAAATTGTTTCCTTTAGATTCCAAGGTCATGTCCTTTTGATGTCCTTTGAATGAGTTACAGCCTCCTCCTGAGGTAGATTCACAGCCTCAAGAAGGGTAATTATTTCAGGCCCATATTTGGGGAATTACAACTTGATAATAGCCCCCTTTCTTTTCAAATTGCTCCATGGGTATGTAGCACCAGGAAAGTATATTTGGAGTCAGTATAAATACAATTTTTAGGTCTTTGCCAATTGAAGAGCATGGGTAAATGCTAGTAATTTAGTCTTTTGGGAAGAAGTATTTACTGGAAGGGCTTTTACCTCAGTGGTCTAAATTAGGCTAACTATGGCATATACAGCTTTTCTTTCTTCCTTATCCATGAAACTACTACCATCAGTGTACCCACTATCATCTACATTTTCAATAGGGGAATCTTTTATGTCTGGTCTGCTAGAATAATCAAGATTGGTCATTTCCAAAGGGTCATGTCCTAACATAGATGGTCAGGTCCAGGCATCAGGATAACTGGGTTTAAACTTTGACAGGTTTTAAGTATTATTTCAGGCATATCTAAAATCATAGCCTGCTATTTAGTAAGTCAGCCTCCCATCATCCTTTGGTCTCTAGGACATGCTAGACCTGATGTGGAATCATTATGGACAAGGATTGTCCTGTGGTGAGTTTTTGAAGCTTCTTCTACCAGGAGGTAGTAGAAGGAGGGCTATTCCAGCCACTCGTCAAAGACAAGCTGGCCACCCGTGAGCTACATTATCAAGTGTCTTTGAAAAAAATAGCCCACCAGTCTTGTTTTGTTCCCTAATTTCCAGGTAAAAACCCCCAAAGCTTCAAGTGAAGCTCAGTTGAAGCTTCAATCATACAATGTTTTGGCTAAGAGCCGAAATTCAGAAATCCATAGACAGCAACATCCTACCATACTTAGGAAAGCACGGAGTTATTTCTTTGTAGTTGAGGGTCCAAGATCTAATATAGCCATTTTCTTGTTAGTAGACAGGATACAGAGACCTGTTTTTATTTCATATCCCAGGTATTATACCTTTTGTCTGGAAATTTGTGCCTTCTTAAGAGAGATGCTATATCCTGTTTGCCCAGAAATTAAGATTATAGAATTACTATCAGACGTTTCTTTTGTGGGACTACAGATTAAATATCATCCACGTATCGAATTATAGTCCCTTGAGGCAAGAATATATTATGGAGGTCTTTGCTAAGTGCAGCCCCAAATTGGTGAGGACTCTTTCTAAATCCCCATGGCAAGAATGTCCAAGTTAATTGAGCAGCCTGTGGGCTTGAAGGTGAGGCCCATTCAAAAAAATACTGGCTGTTTCTTCATGTAGAGGGATGCAAAAGAAGGTGTCTTTTAAAATAAGAACTATAAACCAGCTAGCATCAACAGGGACCTGGGTGAGAATAGCATATGGATTTGGCATTGTGGGATGAATAGGTACAACCACTTAATTTATTGCTTTTAAATCTTGTACCATTTTATATTCTCCCTTTGGCTTTTTTCCTGGTAAAATGGGAATATTATAAGGAGATTGACAAGGCCTTAAAATACCACATTTGAAAAACTTATCAATAAGTGGTTGTAACCCAGCTTTTACCTCAGGTTTTAAGGGATATATATAGAAATATATAAAAATATATATATATATTTATATACATATATATGTGGTATAGTGGTTGGGTCCTTTGAGGTCACTTTAACGGTTGGACTTTAAGATGCGTCCTGGGTGGCTCAGTTGGTTGAAAGTCCAACTCTTGATTTGGTTCTGGTCATGATCCCAGGGTCGTGTGTGGAATTGAGCCTCACGTTGGGCTGGGTGCTGAGCATGGATCCTGCTTAAGATTCTCTCTCCTTCACCCCTCACTTCAACCCCTCTCCCCCATTCACTCTCTCTCAAAAAAAAAAAATAAAATAAAATAAAGATCCAGTCCTGGCACACTGCAATCCCAGACCTGTGGATTTACTTCCTTCCAGATATTAGAAAGGATATCAAGGCAAAGTTTTACTTCTCCAAGAATTAAAGAAAATAAGCCATCCTCTTCTTTAGTAAGAACACACCTGCTCTTTAGTTTATACATTAAGTCTCATCCAAGTTACGGAGTGGGACAAGATGGAAGGACTAGAAAATCATGAATAACCAGCTGACTTTTGTATTTGCAAGTTAAAGGCGTTGTCTGACAGTATGTTTTAGCTTCCCCTTCTATGCCAACACTGTTATGGTTAGAAAGACAAGGCCTGAGCACTGAGTAAGAACAGAGTAAGTGGCTTCTCTATCAATAAGGAAATGGATAAACTAACCTTCCACGTCCAGGGTAACTTGGGGCTCAGTCATCCTGATTCAAAGGGAGCCAGACCAGCCTCAGGCCCCATCATACCAGATCCTGTTTCCCACTCTTGGGCAGAGAAGTGAGCTCCTGTCTTCCTCTCTCTTTGGAGACGAGGACAGTCTCTCTTCCAATGTCCTTCTTTACAGACAGGACGTGGCCCTGGTGGAGAGCTTTTGTTCGGACATTCCTTGTCCAATGTCCAATCTGGCCATACCGATAGCATGACTTTCTACCCCATCCTTTGTCTGATGCTGGCTTTCTTTTTGGCCCCTGGTTAGTCTGGCATTGTGGTAAATCTGCAATAGCAGAAGCCAGTATTTAAGCCTAAATTTTACCCTGCAATTTGGCTCTCTAGTCCTTTTTCAGTCTTAAAACTCTATCCCTATTATTAAAAATTCTTTTTTTTTATGTCTTTTTTTAAATTTATTTCTAGGAGAGAGAGAGAGACAGCGTGAGCAGGGGAGAGTCAGAGAGAGAGGGAGTCACAGACCGAAAGAGGCTCCAGGCTCTGAGCTGGCAGTCAGCACAGAGCCCAACGCGGGGCTCGAACCCACAACCGTGAGATCATGACCTAAGCGAAAGTCGGACGCTTAACCGACTAAGCCACCCAGGCGCCCCCCTATTATTAAAAATTCTAATAGCTACCTCTGGTAGGCACTGGGTGGGGGATTGAGAGCCTAAAGCCATTTTAGCCAATTTTCAGTGGATACCAGGTGCCAACTGACTTATAAAATGCATGCTTAATATAATTATTCCCTCAGGTAAGGCTGGGTCCAGATCTGTATATTCACAGATGACTTCTATCAAACCACCCTGAAATACAGCTGGATTTTCATCTCCTCTTGGAGTAACTTCCTGAATTTTATCAAAGTTTACAGGTTTAGAAGGAGCCTTATTTTCATTCCTTCTATTAAACAAGTGATCATAGGGTCTGTCTTTCCCTTCCTTATCCTCCTGATAGTTCCAGTGTGGTTTGCTAGGTGGGATCACAGGGCTCCTGGTAGTAGGATAATGATCTCAGTCTCTGGACGTTAGTTCATCTGCAGATTCTTGATGAATTCTTGCCCACCTATGGTGCAACAGTGAGTTACTATGATATATATATATATTTGCCAGGTCAAATCAAGTATAACACATAGTTGTTGAAAACCCCCAATAAATTGAGAAGGATTTTTTAATATCACCCTAACTGTTGTTTTATCTGAGCCAAGTCTGCCATAGAGAACAGGATGCGGACTCTAATAGTGCCCATTTCTCCATTAGCATCCTCCCTAAGAGGATGTTGCACAGATTTAGGAGGAGTTCCTGGAAGATAGGGAGTTCTGCTTCCAATATGTCCATCTGGGCAGGGAGCAGAAGAGGCCTTGGGCTTTTAAGGAGGTGGGATGGTAACAGAACTGATGTCTTATTTGTCTGAACTAGCCAGTGTTTCCTATGGTAGTTCAGGTTTGTTTACAAGGAGGCGGCCTTTTTAAGCAATCACCATCCAGTACGTTGAGAAGAGGGTTATTATCCTTAGTGGCTAAACACATCCTACAAGAAACCCTTAGGTCAGTATCTTGATAGAAGATCATGAAGGCCTGGATATAAGGCGCTTTGGTCCATTTGCCTTGTTTCCTTCAGAAGAGATTAAATTGGTATATAACACTGAAGTTTATTGTCCCATTAATAGGCAATTTTTCTCCTTTCCTAAGGAATACTGATGCCATGGTTATTGCAGGAGGTAAGTCTTTTCTTCTTTAAATCTTGAAATCCAAATTTGTTCCAATGGGTTAAGAGACACCCCAAGGGGAAGTTCTTGGGGTTTCAAGAGGAATTTCCCATTGTTCTATAAAAGTGGAAAAGTCCATTACCACCCTCCCTCTTGGACTGCTCGTTGGTGTCGCACTCAAGATAACATCAAAGTTTCCTAGTGCTCAAAGACCAGAGGCATTCCTCAAAAAGCCATTATGAATGCTGACTTGTTTACCAAAAGGATGTCAACATCCCTTCGCTTCCCTATTGTTTTTCCCACAACACAATAAGTGCCTGTATACAGACCAAGAGAGCATGCTATTTTAATCCATGGAGATGCTAAGAATTTTCAGGGGGACAATACCTAAGGTTACAATTTAAGCAGTCATTAAGGAACAGTAATCAAGAATAGTAAAATGGAAATCCATCATGGTCTAAGCAGCATTCCAACACATGTAGTCTTTATAACTGACTTCTCCAAGAAATGGTCCCTGGTTGGGTTTTAATTCAGTTGGGTATGGGTTTTGGCTGGCTCCAGGCAGAGGTCTCTTGGCCCAAAGTGGCTAGACCAGAGATGTGGAGGGGATCCCATTAGACCATTGAGGAGGAAATCTTACACAGGAATCTTAAGATTAGCAACAATAGTTGGAGGGAGGGAGGTAGGGATGGACAAGATGGGTGATGGGTATTAAGGAGGGCACTTGTTATGAGAAGCACTGAGTACTGTATGTAAGTTATGAATCACTGAATTCTATTCCTGAAACCAATATTGCATTGTATGTTAACTAATTAGAATTTAAATAAAAATTTGAAAAAAGTGAAAAAATGTTTTAAAAAATTAAAAAAAATAATCAGCGACATCCTAGTGACTTAAGTGGTGGTCCCATGCTGAAGCTTTGTGTAAGAACAAGAATAAAGAGAGGACATCAAATTTCTGGGCTTTACTATCATTCAGGCCAAGGTACTAGCTTCCAGTCAAAAGGCAGGCTTTTGTTCCTTCCCATAGAGCAGCCACTGGCAAGAGGACTGCAGCCTGAGCAATAAACATGAAAGTGTCCCAATAAGAAAGTACTCCTTGAATAACCTCTGAAATGAAAATAAAAGATGAGGAGCATCTAGCTGGCTCAGTTTGAAGTATGTGACTCTTGATCTGGGGTTTGTGAGCCCCATGTTATGTGTAGAGATTACTTAAAAAGTATTTAAAAATAATTTTAGGGGCACCTGGGTGCTTTGGTCAGTTGAACACCTGATGCTTGATTTTGGCTCAGGTCATGATCTCACAGCTTGTAGGATTGAGCCCTGCATTAGGCTCTGTACTGATGGAGCCTACTTGGGATTCTCTCTATCCGTCTCTCTCTGCCACACCCTTGCTCTCTCTCTCAAAATAAAATAAACTTAAAGTAAAATCTTAAAAAAAGATTCTCTCTCTCTCCCTCTGTCCCTTAACCCCACTCACGCTCACTTGCCTTCTCAAAATAAGAAATAAAATAAAAAATAATAATTTTAAGGAACACGTGGATGGCTCAGTTAGAAAAGCATATGACTCTTGGGGTCATGAGTTTGAGTTCCATATTGGTTGTAGGGATTACTTACCTACATACACACATACATAAATGTAAAAGGAGAAGAGGGAGTAAGCCATCGGATTTGCACCGAGGCTCCAAGTCCAGTAAAGGAAGATGCAGAATCCCTATCCTTATGGGCCACCAAAAATGATGCAGGGCCATCAAACACAACAGTCAGGAAAGAATTCTTGAGATGTTTTAGGGTGCAAAAATGTGCTTTTATTATATCATGGGGACAGGACCCATGGGCAGCAGAAGCTGCACTTAGGATTGTGAGAAGTGACTTTTAAGTTTGGGGGGTTGGGTAGAGATTATCTAAGTCTCTAAAGGAATGTCCTCATGTTAAAGAAAAGTTATAGGATCGTAGAGGTCTGGAGGTCTTATCATCAGGATAAGGTTGCTTTCAGTCTCTAGCAAAACATTAACATTAAGGTAGCCATGAGTTCCGTGAGGAAGTCACGCTCTGCAGGTCACAGGTATTTATCAGTGGGCTGTAAGTTGTAAGGAAATTTCATCTTACTGCATTGCTCTTGCCTTTCTTCTCCTAATCACATAGTTATCACATGCTACTCTAAAGTTTTTACATGTCAGTGTCCCTCTATTCAGGCTGATTTCTTTGAGGTCAGGAACCATTCCTTTTAAATTCCTGATTCCAAAGGCCCTTGGTGCTGTGTACATTAAATAATCCCTAGGTTCCGATCCAAGATGGTAATGTAGGCCAGCATTACCCTGATACCAAATCCAGACTAAGACACAAAAAATAAATAAATAAAGCCACAGGCCAATATCCCTGATGAACATAGATGCAAAAATCCTCAGCAAAATATTAGCAAACCAACAATACATTAAAAGGCTCTTTCACCATGATCAAGTGGGATTTATTCCAGGGATGCAAAGATGGTTCAATATTCACAAATTAATCAATGTGATACACCATATCAACAAAACCAAGGATGAAAACCATATCATCATCTCAATGGATGCAGAAAAAGCACTTGACAAAATTCAACATCTGTTTATGACAAAAACTCTCAACAAAGTGAGTTTTGGGGGAAAATATCTCAACATAACAAGGACCATGTATAACAAACCCACAGCCAATATCATATTCAATGGTGAAAACTGAGATCTTTTCCTTTAAGACCAGGAATTAGACAAGGATGCTCACTCTCACTACTTTTATTCAACCTAGTACTGAAAGTCCTAGCCACAGCAATCAGACAAGAAATAAGAGGCATCCGAACTGGCAAGGAAGAAGTAAATCCGTCCCTATTTGAAAAACAAACACAAAAACAAAAAAGTCGGTCACTATTTGCAGATGACATGATATTATACACATAAAACTACTGGAAGTAACTAATGAATTCAGTAAAGTTGCAGGTTACAAAAACAATCTGCAGAAATCGGTTGTGTTTCCAAGCACTAATAATGAAGTAGCAGAAAGAGAAATTAAGAAAACAATCTCATTTGTAATTGTGCCCAAAAGACTAAAATACTTAGGAATAAACCTAACCAAAGAAGTGAAAGACGTGCACTCTGAAAACTATGACACTGCTGAACGAAACCGAAGACGACACAGATGGAAAGACATTCCATGCTCATGGACTGAAGGAGCAAATACTGTTAAAATGTCTATATCACTCAGAGCAATCTACACATTCAATGCAATCCGGATTAAAATGCCAACATCATTTTTCACAGAACTTGAGCAAATCATCCTACAATTTGTATGGAACCACAGGAGACCCTGAATAGCCAAAGCAATTTTGAGAAAGAACAAAGCTAGAGGTATCACAACCCGAGCTTCCAAGATATACTACAAAGCTGTAATAATCAAAGTGATATCATACTGGCACAAAACAATGGAACAGAGTGGAGAGCCCAGAAATAAGCCCATGCTTTTGTGGTCAGTTAGTCTCTGACAAAGGTGGCAAGAATCTGCAATGAGGGAAAGAGTCCTGTCAGGAAAAAGTGCTGGGAAAACTGGACAGCCACATGCAAAAAAACCAAAATGAGACCATTTTCTCACACACAAAAATAAACTCAACATGGATTAAAGATCTACATGTGAGACACGAAACCATAAAAATACTAGAAGAAAACATAGATGGTAATTTCTTTAACATTAGACTTAGCAACCTTTTGTTAGATAGGTCTCCTCAGGCAAGGGGACCAAAAGCAAAAATAAACTGATAGAACGACACCAAATTAAAAAGCTTTTGCACAGGGGCACCTGGGTGGCTCATTCAGTTAAGCATCCAGCTTCAGCTCAAGTCATGAGCTCACTGTTTGTGAGTTCAAGCCCCATGTCGGGCTCTGTGCTGATAGCTCAGAGCCTAGAGCCTGCTTCGGATTCC
Organism: Hyaena hyaena; assembly: GCF_003009895.1. NCBI lineage: Eukaryota > Metazoa > Chordata > Mammalia > Carnivora > Hyaenidae > Hyaena > Hyaena hyaena. The sequence goes on along the minus strand of NW_024081860.1, from coordinate 240,131 downwards.
ATGTCTTCCTTTCTCTGTGCTCTTCCCTCACTCATGCTCTGTCTCTGTCTCAAAAATAAACAAACTTTTTAAAAAGTTAAAAATAAATAGCTTTTGCACACAAAAGAAAATCATCAACAAAACAAAAAGGCAACTTATGGAATGTGAGAAGTGATTTACAAGTGATGTATCTGATAAGGAGTTCATATCCAAAATATATAAAGAACTTCTACAACTCAACATCAAAAATACCCCAAATATTCTGATTAGACAATGGGCAGAGGACCTGCCTGAACTGACATTTCTCTAAAGAAACATATAGATGGCCAACAGACATAGGAAAAACATTCAGTATCACTCACCATCAGAGAAATGCAAATCAAAACCACAATGAGGTATCACCTCACAGCAGTCCAAATGGCTAAAATTAATAACGCAAGAAACAACAGATGTTTGGGAATTTGGGGAGCAAAAAGAACCCTTGTGCACTCTGCAGCCACTGTAGAAAACAGTAAGAAGTTTTCTCAAAAAGTTAAAAATAGAAATACCGCATAATCCAGTAATTCTACTACTGGGGATTTACCCATAGAAAATAAAAACACTCATTCAAAAAGATATATGCAACCTGTGTTTGCTGAAGCATTATTTACAATAGCCAAGATACAGAAGCAACCCAAGTGTCTGTTGATGGATGAATGCATAAAGAAATGGTGTATATATGTGTGTGTATATATATACACACACATAGATACATATATATGTACATACATGAATATTAGTCATAATAAAAGATATATATATACACACACATATATACATATATATGTACATACATGAATATTAGTCATAATAAAAGATGAGATCATGTCATCTGAGAGCATGGATGGACGTAGAGGGTATTATGCTAAGTGAAATAAGTCAACAGAGAAGATTCCCCATATAATTTCACTTACATGTGGAATCTAAAAAACAAAACAAATATATAAACAACAAAAAATGGCAACAGACTCATAAATACAGACAATAAACTGATGGTTACCAGAGGAGAAGAGGTAGGGGAATAGGCAAAAAGGGTGAAGGGGAGTGGGAGACACAAGCTTCCAGTAATGGAATGAGTAAGTCACGGGGATAAAATGTACAGCACAGGAAATATATACAATAATATGGTAATAATATTGTATGGTGACAGATGGTAGCTATTCTTGTGGTGAGCATAACAAATGGACTTGCAAAAATCACTATGTTGAACACCTGAAACTAATGTAACACTGTGTGCCAAGTATACTTATTAAAATAATAATAATCCCCAGTAAGCACTGGTCACATTTCTTGGGCTTTGATACTAGCTTTATTGAAAGAAATAAATGAAAGCATGCCTTTGCCACTAGGTGACAGTCTTGCCCCATCATTTCTTTGTTATTTGTTTTTCATAGTCAATACTATGGAAGCTGTTTTTCTCATTCACAAGAAAACAGGAGCACCCCCAAATCCTTCTGATTGGCCTTCAAAGCTGCAAAGGAGAAGATCTAAGAATTTAGGTGTGTATCCAAAATGAAATGCCATCTTGATGACAGAGCAGACTCCTGCCATGCTGAAGTCCTCAACAACTAGCCAAGGAATCTCAGTTGTCTTGGCCAGTTTTTATCTGGCCAGTTCATCTTGACCGGTTGAGGAAATTGAATATCCTGTTTTGGAATGAATAGGAAAAGGATCCCGGGATGAGTCATCTGGGGCAGGGGTGGGGGTAGAAAAGATGGGAAGGGGTAGAAGAGAGGCCAAATCTCCCCATTTCACAAGCAAACAGCTTGATTTGTGACTACTTTGTATCTGGAGGTTCCCAGCCCTGCTTCCCAGAGCTTTCTGCCTAGTGTCACATTTGGTACGTCACTATCAAATCCACTCAAGGTTTCCTTATTCGCACCTTCTTCTCGTGACTCCAATAGATATTTGGCCATGAAACTGAGATTCACAAAAGCATTCAGGACTGTTCAAAGAATGCCAAATGACTCCAGACATTGTGTGCGTGTGTGCACTCACATAGCAGATTGAAGATGGATGGGGTGGAAATTTCTTCAATGGCAATGGCTTCTTTCTCACAAAATGGAAGTCTATGCAGATTAACTTTTCCTTAAACACAGGAAATATATCCAGCCTATTTTGTTGTGTGCAGGCCGAAGGAACAGGAAGTTGAAACCTCATGTATTAGGAAAGTGACCATATAGTCAATTTATTGTCAAAATCAGGACACTTGTTAGTGGAAAGAGGAGTGTTTTTTCCAATTACATGGAGACAGTAAGCAAACACTGTTAAACTGGGTGAACTGGGAAGAATGGTCACTCTAGATACAAGGCATTACCAATACCCTACAAATAGCTTTTCATCATATGTAACTTGCAGTCAAGGTTATTTGTTCTGGTCTGGTTATTTTCCTTGCTCCTGACAGCAAAGAAGAAAATGGTTTTGGTGTTTCTTAGTGTGTGAAGAGTGACTGCCAGCGGACATTGCTCATTTCCCTCAGAAGGCTCACCAACTTCTGCCTTTGGCTAACAGAGCTTGGTGCCAGGAATCAGCATGAAAACACTGACATCCATATTTCAATTCTGATCTCCCTCAAATCTGTTCTTGATTGCAGTTTGATGTCTTTAGTATCTGGCTAGTTGACTGCAGGTCTGAGCCTACAATCCAAGGTTAATGTGGACAGTTGCTGAGAGATACCTTCCCTTGCCTTAGGACTCACATTCTCCCTTGAGGTCTCACCCTAGAAGCAAAGTTCCCTCTCCTGCCTTGATCCTTCTTCATTCCTGTCTGTAAGGCACCTCATCTGTGTGATCACATTATTTGGAGCCCTGTGATGGAGCTGGCTGTGAAGCATGGTGCCAAGACCACAAATTGGGTCAAAGGACATGAGTTTAGAGCCTAACGTATAGTAGGTATTCGATACATGGAAGCTGATTCTCAGTCAACCATCATAGTAATGCTTGCAGTGGAAGGGAGGCTTCTGTGACCCTCTCTACCATCAGTATGTCAGGAAAGAAATTCCTTGCCTGGGTGCTCCCGATTCAAGCCTACTGTAGTAGAGGACAGTACCATTCGGGTCAAGTGATAGCAAGTGATAACACTGGGGCTTCTATAGATTTAAGGTCTTTCAACATGCTTCAAATCTTAGACATGATTCCTTTGAATTCCTGGGGGCTAAACAAGAAATAAAGGATCTTATTTACCCAGACATCAAGAAGTAATGCCTTCCCTTAGCTCAGAACTTGAAGGGAGGGGTGCCCCGGTGGCTCAGTCGGTTGAGCGTCCAACTTCGGGTCAGGTCATGATCTCATGACTCATGGGTTCAAGCCCTGCATCAGGCTCTGTGCTGACAGCTCAAAGCCTGGAGCCTGCTTCAGATTCTGTCTCTCTCTCTCTCTCTCTCTCTCTCTGCCTCTTCCCAGCTCTCACTCTCTCTCAAAAATAAATATTTAAAAAATTTTTAAAAATAACTTGAAGGGAGAAGAAAGTAATGTAGAATAGTAAGAAGACCTTAAACCAAGAGTTGGATAGCCTTCCCAGAGCTTATTATGTTAGTCAAACTCACTTAGCACTTGGAGACTTATTTGTAAGCTAGTGATCATGATAACTACCTGCAGGGTTGTTGTGACAACAAAATACTACAGATTTTAAGCCCCAGCACATAATAGGCCCTCTATATATGGAATTTATGATCACATAGGATTGTCTAAAAGAACAGTTACACTCAGGTGGGTGGAGAAGAGGGCTGTGTAAGTAGGAGTCCCCAGAAAGAAGATTCTAAAATCATAAATCTTGAAAGCCAACCAACCAAACCCAAGACTATACCTGTGACTGATCTCAGCTCAGTAGTTTAGACCAGAATCCCCTACACCAGGGTGAATTAGCTTATATCAAATCAATGACAACTGATTTGATCATGTGCTAGTGGTTGCCTGAACTGCTGGTTGAGAAAGAATCTGGTGCTGAGTCTGAACTCGGCAGGCGAGTGTGCCATGACTTTCTGATTTGTGACACCTGCTCCATGTACAGGATCTGGGAGCACACAGTCACCTTCTGTTTGTCCCTGACCAATGGGTAAGAGTACCTTTAATGTGGGCAGGAACCTGGTGGTCTAGAACAGCTTTGGGGAAATAAATAAATGGAAGGCAGTGATGCTCCAAAGGTTGATACCTGAGGAAAGGCCTGGAGGGTCACAGGAAACCCTTGGTTGAGTGTTAGGCAAATTTCAATGATTTCCTAATCCTATCCAGGAGTAAACTTCCTAATTCTTCTCAGGAGAGCCTGAGAAATTACATGGATGAGTCAAGAGAAGATCAGGAATATTGAGAAACCTTAAGAAGTATACAGAGCTAAGTTAAAGTGGAGATAGGAAGCACAAAAGAATATAAGGCCCAATTAAAGCAAATGCCCAAACTGGTCCTTGGGAACATTAGTTTAAGGGGCACAAGTATATAATCCTTGAGCCCAAATAGTCAAGAGCAAGAAAGCTTCCCCTGCCCCTAAACTGACTGTCAGAACCCAACGGCCTTGCTCTGATTTGAATGATGTATCAATACATCTATTCTGAGGACTCTACTCTTGGGAAGAATTGAGTAAAAGAAAGTGTAGCCTAGTTCTTCCTTAATGATAGAGTACAAAGGATGTGACCTTTATAAGCATCATGGAGACTGTAAATAGCAAACCCCTGTTTCCTGACCCTGTCTACCCGCTGTCCGGACTCAACAATAGAAGTATCGGAAGCAGAAATAATGGTCTCAAAGCAGACCTAAGTTAGGAAAAATAATCTTGAAGAACTTGAAAAGCCAGGAGAAATATAAAGACCAAGAAGTTTCAAGAAAGAAAGAGTTGTGTTTTGTTTTTAAAAGAAAGAGGGGCGCCTGGGTGGCTTAGTCGGTTGAGCGTCCGACTTTCGCTTAGGTCATGATCTCGCGGTTCGTGGGTTCGGGCCCCACGTCGGGCTCTGTGCTGACTGCCAGCTCGGAGCCTGGAGCCTGTTTCAGAGTCTGTGTCTCCCTCTCTCTCTGACCCTCCCCTGCTCATGCTGTCTCTCTCTCTCCTAGAAATAAATAAAAATATTAAAAAAGAAAAAAAAGAAAAAAAAAAAAGAAAGAACAGGCAGGGCACCTGGGTGACTCAGTCGGTTAAAGTGTCTGATTCCTGGTTTCGGCTCAGGTCACGATCTCACGATTGGGTTCAAGCCCCACGTCAGGCTCTGTGCTGACAGCTCAGAGCCTGGATTTTGCTTTGGATTCTGTGTCTCCCTCTCTCTCTCCCCCCTTTCCTTCTCATGGTCTGTCTCTGTCTCAAATATAAATAAACATTAAAAATTTTTTTTAAAAAAAGAAAAGATGTAGGTTCTAGACTCACATCTTTCCTGTATTATTTTTTAGGAAATGTATGTTCCAAACTTTTTTTTTTCTGATTATAGAATATACCCATTTTGGAAAATGCAGAGGGGCATTAAGAAGAAATTAGCAGTTGCCCATAAACCTATTACCAGAGATAACCACTGTCTGCATTTCCCAGCCTAACATCTGCCATTGACTAATGGGTACCCTGGTCATCTTTGTCCATTTGTGCTGTGGGACACTGGTATGTTGGGAAGATGTTCTAGTGTCTCCTTGCCCATTTTTCACCAGGATCAGTACTGGCAGGGTTTGGGCTGGGGAAAATGAGGGGTTATAACAGTGGCTACCGTGATGGTGAGAAATGGGGTGACAGAAAGTGTGAGCAAATTGTAAACATAATGCATTTTGACTGTAGATATGGTAACACTAATTATCAGCCTGGGGGATAATTTGGTGAAGATTAGACTTCTCTGATGTGTCCTGGCAGGTAGCTAGGTGTTTCACTGATTAGAATGACAGTCCCTCACGGTTTGAGAAATATTGTCTTCAAAGCCTAGTTTCCTTGTTTGTACAGTGAGGAGACCTCTGCTTATACCAGATAAATTGTGGAGACCTCTGCTTATACCAGATAAATTGTGTAAAGTTCCCTGCAAGCTGGAAAAGAAACAATTATTTCAAAGCCTCTGTATTGCAGCACACATGGCCGGTGCCTTTCAACCTTACCCATGGGTTCTACCTCCTGCCCCACTGCTAGATCAGGATAGGCAGTGACCACCTGATTTACAGTGATGGGTGGGGATGATGGGGAAAAACAGAGGGAGAAGAGCTCAGGGTGAATCAGAGGCTGTCTGAAGATTAGCTCTATCTCCTGCTCATGAAATAGTCCCTGGAATTCTCTGCTCAGTCCTGGAAAGACCTGGTCAAGGGGATCAACTGTTGCAACGGTACAGGCACCTCCAGGAAACAGGAGCTAAACTGACCAGGAGATGAGGGGTGCTTTACAGAAACACTAACCCTGTGCCGTTGGTGGCTCCTCAGAATGGAAACTATCTCCTTTTAGTCATCCCAGGTACTGTCTTTCATAAATGTCTGAGTTCAGGAGGGTCTTATGTGTGGGCAGAGGAATCAATCAGACTTTTAGCACTCAGGGTCCTGGCTAAGAGGTAGCTATCTTTTAGTGAGGAGCCAGAGAAATGGGGTTGTGTCTCACTCACCAGCCATGTGGATTTGAATCCATTTTTCCCAGTTTCTTGGTCTCTGGGTTTCTCAATGTTGGCATTGTTGACATTTCCAGCTGGATCAATATTAGTTGGGGGTGAGGGGGTGGGCAGTGGGCTCTTGTCCATTGTAGAATGTTTAGCAACATCCTTGGTCTCTACCCACTAGATGCTAGTAGCAGCCCCACCCTGCCCTACAGTTGTGACAGCCAGAAATTTCTCCAGACATTGCTAACATTTCCTCAGGGAAAAATCACCCCGGTCCTTGCCCCACTGAGAACGACTGAATTATTCTGAAGGAGACAGAACCAACCAGAAGCCTTGAACAAGTTACTCAGTAAAGAGACGGCTATAGGGACAGCCTCATTTGGGGGGTCAAACTCAACATCAAGGCCCAGCAAAGACTCGGCTCACATTTCCTTAAATGTATTTCCTTAGGTTTGACCTTTGACTCCAACGACGGCTCCTTCACCATTGTTCTGGCCCAAACACTTAGACTCTGAAATCTCTCCGTACTTCTTCCTATCTCCCTTGGTTCCGAGAGAGTTTTCTTCATCTTGGTCTGCATCGGCAGCCTGCGGCTAGCCCTGTGTGTGTACCTGCTCTATTGTGTCACTGAAATCTTCCAATTCCATCCGAGACCATTCCTATTGATGGCTCTTCTTTGTCTCATGGCCAATTTCATCTTCATCTGTGGTTAGTCTGCTATTACTGCTGCAACAAATCACTTGTGACTGTAGTGGCTTAAAACAAATGTGTGCACTTACACTTCTGGAGGGTAGAAGGTTGATGTGCATCTCTTTCTGGTAAAACCAAGGTGTCTGGAGGGTGGTGTTCCTTTTGGGAGGTGCTATTCCCTTGCTTTTCCTGATTTTAGGAGCTGCCTACATTTCTTGGTTCAAAGTCCCCTTCCTCCTTTTTCAAAGCCAGTGACAGTTCATCTCTGATCACTCTCCCTTAGCCACACTGGCCTCTAACCCCAGCTGGCAATTGTTCTCTGCTTTTAAGGAGCAATGTGATCAGATTGGGCCCATCTGGATACTCCAGGCTCCTCTCCCTGTATTGAAGTCCTTCATTCAATCACATTAGCATTATTGATTGGTCACGTGACATTTTGTCACAGGTCTTAGGTATCAGGGCATTGTTCTGCCTACCACAGCTGTGCCTGGCCCAGGTCAACATCGCTCAGACTCGGTGCCCCCATTCTGATCTGTGTGCAGGTGGTGAGCTCAGTGTGTTCAGAAGGCAGTGTCACCAGGCCACGATCACCCTTGGCACAGTTCCTGCCGTTTAGCGCCCATGATTACTACCAGCCAGCATGGAGTCTACCAAAGACTCCAGCCCTGACTTCCTAGGAGGAGGGTCTAAAGCTAGATCAAGTCCCACCTTCTCCTTCCTCTCTAGTCTCCTGTTGGCAAACGCCATGCAGAGGGGGTGTGACAGTGCTCTGGCCACATCCACCCACATCTCCCCAACCCCCCGCAGTTCTCTGCTCAGCACAAGACACCCAGGGGCTGTGGACAGGGTTATGAAAATGTGGATAACAATGAGCAAACACACATAGTAGTCCACTGAATCCTCACAAGCACCTTGCCACCGCCCTTTCCTACGGGTAAGGAAATGGAGGCAGCGATGTTTAGTGACTTGCCAGTGAGTGGGAGCAATGGGATTCACAGCCAGGCAGCCTTGCTCCAAGGCTATGGTGCAGCCTCCATCAGGAGACCATCATGCTCTGCGGGGAACAGGAGTGCTTTCCTCCTACCTAGATGTGATTTGCACTTTTAAAAAGCACAGGGAGGAGGTACCTGGACGGTTCAGTCGGTTTTATATCTGATTTCAGCTCAGGTCATGATCTCACTGGTTGAGAGTTTGAGCCTCACATGGGGCTCTGTGCTGACAGCTTAGAGCCTGGAGCCTGCTTTGGATTCTGTGTCTCCCTCTCCCTCTGCTCCTCCCCTGCTCACACCGTCTCTGTCTCAAAAATAAACATTAAACAAAATTCTGTTTAAAGCACAGAGAGGGGTACTTGGGTGGCTCGGTTGGTTAAATCTCTGGCTTTGGCTCAATTTATGATCTCATGGTTTATGAATTCAAGCCCCACATGGGACTCTGTGCTGACAGCCTGGAACCTGTTTCAGGTTCTCTCTCTACCCCTCCCCCTCTCACACACATTCTCACTCTCAAAAATAAACATTACAGAAAAGCACAACAGGATGCTTGTGTGGAACAGTCGACTCAACATCTGACTCTTGATTTCAGCTCAGGTCATGACCTCACAGTTCATGGATTCAAGCCCCACGTCAGGCTCTGTGCTGACAGCTCAGATCCTAGAACTTGCTTTGGATTCTCTGTCTCCCTTTCTCTGCCCCTCCCCTACTCAAGCTCTGTCTCTCAAAAATGAGTACATGTTAAAAAATATTTTTTTTAAGATAAAAACACAGAGAGGAGCACCCTGTGCAACATGGAGGCACGTACCCGGCCAACGGAGGCTGATTCAGGCCCGGGAACCCGAAGGTAAAAGTGTGTTCATGTTCTTCTATTTACTGCTGGAGGGACTTTAGGCAAATAACTGACCATGTCTGAGCCTCAAGCTCCTCACCCACAGAATGGGGGTGACACTCACAGGGGTGTGGTGGATCAAACGAGATAAGGGATGTGAAATGATCTGGTAGAGGTTATTATGGTTAGAGCATGGGCTTCACACTTGTTGGGAATGAATTTGGGACAGAGACTTTGCTGGCTGTCACAGCACACCAGGCAGCACCCATTCCTGCGGCACAGAAAGCCAGGTCTTTCACTCGCGGTCACTGCCCAGGCTCTTGCTAGAACCTCTGCAGCGGTCTCTAGCGGGCATGCCGCCTCCATTCCTGCCCCGCCTAAACTCTGCCCCCTGATTAGTCTTACTGAGGCTACACCCCACCTGTGAGTCCTAAGCTGCATCCTTCTATGGCCTGGGTCTGCAGGGTGCCACAGATGAGCCGAGCCAGAAGGACCGGGTGTGTAGACACGCTAGCTGGACCCTGGGAGGCTTGTCAGAAAGGGACTCGGCTCCTCAGCTCCTGTGGATTATCTCCATGAGGCCACACCTTGCCGTGTTTAATGAGAGGCTGGCAATCTGGGGAGTGTATGAAATGGAGGTTCCTATTTTAAATTTTGGCCCAAACCACACACATGCTATGCCGTCCAAGCGAAAGCCATCTGCAGGATAAATGGAATCAGCCAGGGTTTGACTTTGGTGTACAGACTAACTCCAAAATCATGAACTTCGCATTCTACGCTTAGAAAGAATCAACAATGACCTACCTTTCCAATCTTCTCTCTTGCTTTCCTGGGCCCTCGGCTGGCTAAGAGCAGTTCTGGATCCCAGGACACCTGAGGCACCTCTCTGCCCCACACACCTTTGCTCTGCTGGCTCTGGAATACCTTTCTCCCACCTCCTCCAGCTCCACCTCAAGAGCTCTACTCCTCCTGTAGGCCTTCCCTGAATTACCCCCAGCCAAAGAGTAACTGAGTGATTATACACAATCTACTCCACCTGGGCCTTCAGGGCAGTCTCAGTTTCCCCTCTCCCCACCTACCCCATGGTACTTTCTCCCATATCCTGGCATGCACCACACCTCAGAAGGCTTCAGAGCAAAGTTGTGATATTAAATTGTAAGCAACTTATGGGGCACCTGGGTGGCTCAGTTAGTTGAGCATGCAACTCTTGGTTTTGGCTCTCATCATGATCTCACAGTTTCATGGGTTTGAGCCCCACACTGGAGTCTGCACTAGTAGCACGGAGCCTCCTTAGGATTCCCTCTCTCTCTCTCTCTCTCTCTCTCTCTCTCTCTCTCTCTCTCTCTCTCTCTCTCTTTCGGATTCCCTCTCTCTCTCTCTCTCTCTCTCTGCTCCTCCCCCAGTTGCACTGTGTCTGTCTCTCCCAAAATAAATAGATAAAACTTTAAGAATTGTAAACAACTCGTGTGCAGAGTCCCTTGCCCGGTCCCCAGCCTGCCCCCGCTTAAGCCCCGGGAATTCCTTGTAGGTGCTGGATGACTGTGAAGACCTCTTGAAAGCTCCAGCTTTAAGGGATTATAATAGCTGAGTTTATCCTGGCCTAGCTCAACTCAGACCTGGGAGACTGTGCCTGATGGACTCACCAGTTTCACGCTGAATCCTTGGACGTGCTGCGCATGTGCAGGACTCCCCCTTCTCCTTGGAGCCCCGCCACGGGGCTCCACTCTTCGCCTGGCACGCCCTGCATCTCTTAGCTGCGTCCTTAGTCACTAGGGATCAGGCGCCAGAGACTCTTAATGAGCAAAGCAGCCTCCCCTACCCTGGGGGAGTGGACCCAGCTGCTAGCCCTGCTGACTTGGTTTGGGGGATGCCGGCATCACCTGGGAACGGAAGAGATGCCCTGAGGGAGAAGCATCTGGATTTGACTAATCCAAATTAGTACTAATTTTATCTTCCTAAAAACGCCAGAGGCCAGAGGGGCCTTTTAGACGTTAAGATCAAAGGAGAGTGGGTACCTGGGTGGTTCAGCACGCTGAGCATCTGACTCTTGATTTCGGTTCAGGTCATGATCTCACAGTCCGTGTTGGGCTCTGCACTGACTATCTGGAGCCTACTTGGGATCCTCTCCCTCTCTCTGCCCCTCTCCCACTTGCACACATGCGTGTGCACAGACACTCTAGCTCAAAAAAAAAAAAAAATTAAAAAGATCAAAGGAGGAAACTGAGCCCCGGAGAAGTGTAGCTTGCCCAAGGCCAAGACAGATTGTGCCCTGGATGGGATCCAAGACTCCAGCCTTAAGGACTTTTTCCCACTAACCCATAGATTTGCCACCGTCATTCTTGTGATAAAAACACCAGGGAGAGACCGCAGGACCGCATTTTTCAAAAACCCCATTTTGCAGCCAAGCAAAGATGGATTTCTGATTTGTCTCATCCTGCCTTTGTGAATGTAGCACTTGGGAAATCAGCACTTGCTGTCCCTGCGGCCATCCTGACCTTGGTGCAATTTCCTTACCAGAAGCAATACGAGAGGTGTGCATCCACACGTCAAACTCCTGCAAAATGTGTCACGGGAAAGGGGGTGGGGGGTGAGACAAAATGAGAAAACTCTCACAGGCACTTTGCTGCAACGTGTCTTGAGCTGCTTTCCATCATAGCTTTTGCTGTATTTCCCTGGAAGCATTCAAATAAGGACAGGCTACCATTTAAATGACAAAAATGTTTTTACACTTGACGCTATTTTTTTTTTTTTTCCAAAATAAGAGATTATACTGTTTTCTTCTCATGCCCACCCCGGGAACCTTTGCATCAATGTAGGGAGAGATCTAGTGATGCTAAGACAAGGTTATTATCTTTGCTTTACAGACAAGGAAACTGAGGCCCAAAGCACTCAGAATCAGTCACCTAGGATTTTGTTGTCAAATGTGCCAAGCTCTGTGCTGTGTTCTTGAAATACAATGGTGGGCAAGACGGACAGAGTCCTCACCTCAGATTGCTTCCAGCCTAGCAGGAGAGAGACTGATAATAATTTATATGAAACTGAATGTGAACAGAATACGCCACCCCCAAATATGCCACTTTGGCATAATTGTTTTGAGCTCAATACACCTGAGAAACAGACTGCAGGGAAAGCTCTCTCTCCTCCCAGCTTACCTAAAAGCAGGGCATGGATTTCCCATTATGAAGGTAACCCCTTCCCTCTCTTGTACCGTGAAGGGCAAAAGGACTGAATCACTGGAAAGGACTCTAGACTCATCAGCTCCAAGATGGTACTGTGGGGAAGTGACATAACAAAACTTACTGAATCCTCATTAGCCATTAGTTTCCTCATACATTTACCTTCCCACAATTTACCAGCCCCAGAAGCTCAAAACCCATTTTTAAAATGTTTTGTAACTTCTGTACACATCTATTGTTCTTTGTAGAAGTCTCTGGGTGTGACCACTCTTTGGGGTTTTGTTTCATGTCTAAAAGGCCCTCCATATGCATGTGAAATCAACGTTTTAATCCTCTTCATCTGTCCTCTGGCAGTTTAATTTCCAGGGCCTCAGTCACAGAACCCAAGAGGATAGAGGAGAAGGTGTCCTTCCCCTCCAACATCTTTGAACACTTAGTCCCGTATCTGTGATGTGGACCCCACAGTCCCAAACCACCAATGAAGGAGATCTCCTGAGTCAGCTCAATCCTAACTCTTTATCTGCTCCTTTCACCTGAACTTGTCACTTCCCTGGCTGCTTCCCTAAAACATACTGTATTTTGAGGTGAGTCTGGAGATCTTAATCTTCATGGCTGACATTTCATGAGTTCCCCAGAGGTATCTTTCAGGGTCGGTAGCCCAGAGCAAGCTGCCCATGGCTCATCTCTGTTGGGAGGATGTGGCTTAGCCAACACCAGAAGCCAAAGAGAGAGCATCAAAGAGTTTTCATGCTTATAATACACCTAGTCACACAAACCATGGCAGGCTTTGATGGTTTCTGAGAAATGTCCAGCATTTCTAAGGAAGCTGTCATTTAAAGTCAGCCTCGTGACCTCTGCTCATCTAAGCACGTTTCTACATCCAAAGCCCAGAATTTTTTATGTCTCCATCCCATGGATAAGCCCTGGCAGCTTTTGCTCCCATGGAACCAGTAAAATCCAGCAGGAAAAGCCACCAACTACTCTGAGACAGGCTGACGGATGCAGAATAACAGCGGATATGCAAAGGTGTGTGTGTGTGTGTGTGTGTGTCTATGGTGTATTGCAACTTTGGGGACACCATGGAGTAAGTATTGCATAGGGAGCTCTGCCAGTAAATGTCACTGGATGTTGTGAGTGCCTAGCCACAGCTCCTGAGTCCCTAAGCACCGTGTGACAGGTATAAACCAGGAATACCTTAGGGCCACCTGCTTGTGTGTCAGAGGTGGATGGTCACTTTAACAGTCTGTCCTGAAGTCTGCCCCACCCTCTATGTGGCAGTCCATCTTCCTCCTGCTTCTCGAGGCAAGGAACTCTTGAGGTGGGTCAGGAGCTCAGTGAGAATGAACTTGGGCCCTTCCATGGCCAGGATACAGGCATGTTCAGATATGGCTGAGAGGCTTGAGCAGAGTGGGGAGGGAGGCTTCTTAGAAGCAAGGCTGCAGGCAGGAATGGTGGGGGTCCCAGGGGACAAATCATGACTGCTAAGGATTAGGGGGATTCAGGCAGAAAGGCCAGACTCAGCACCAAGTCCCGGGTCTTGGAGAAACTATGGTCAGAGGGCAGTGCCCACCGCCCATCGTCCCTGCCACCGACTGGCCTTCCAGCCCAGCGTGCACGACCCTAGCGGGATGCCCCCCGGGAGTTGTGTGGGAGGAGAGGGACGGCGGAAAGCCAGAGCGAGTGTTAGGCTGGCAAAGGGCCCGTCGATGCTCCACGCGTGATGGGGTCAGAGGTTGCACCTCAGAAAACAGGTCAGTGTGGACAGGCCAAGAAGCACAGAGCAGAAGGTACCAGGAGCCACAAACCGGGGCCTGCTTGAGCCGCAGATGCCCCTGCTAGCCCCTCACCGTGGCAGGTGGGGTGGACTTCAGGACAGACTGACACCGTGGTGAGCCTAAGGCCTACCTGGGTATGCCTGTCACACAGTGCCTAGGGACTCCAAGAACACGTGGAAAGAGAATTCCACTCTGGACTGTACTTCCGCTGGGAACCTATATGAACTGTGAGCTGTTGAGAATGGAGTTTGCCCAAAGTCTTAATGCCTTGGTGCTATTTATTGCAAAAAGAGCCACTGCTATAATGACAGGTTTTGGGGAGATTTAAAAAAAAAGGTAATAATGGGGCGCCTGGGTGGCTTAGTCGGTTGAGCATCCGACTTTCGCTTAGGTCATGATCTCACGGTTTGTGGGTTCGAGCCCCGCGTCGGGCTCTGTGCTGACTGCCAGCTCAGAGCCTGGAGCCTGTTTCAGAGTCTGTGTCTCCCTCTCTCTCCGACCCTGCCCTGCTCACACTGTCTCTCNCTCCCTCTCTCTCTGACCCTCCCCTGCTCATGCTGTCTCTCTCTCTCTCTCCTAGAAATTAAAAAAAAAAAAACATAAAAACAAAAGGTAATAAGAAACACTACTACATAAAATATCCACATAAATAATTAGATACATCCCGATTTCACAAATATTACAGTATGGTAAAAAAAACAAACAAACATACAACTCTATAGAATTGAGGTGACTCTGTCATATTAACATGGTGACATTTATACTCACAGGCCAGAGAAGGGTGTGTGTTCAGGTGACTGACACCAGGTAAGCCAGAACCCTGACATGTTGCCTTTAGAACAGCATTCACACTTTGGGAAGGCCTGGTTTTGTTCAGGGCCTTGTGAGCCTCTCTTTCACGTACCTTCAGCAACGCTCCTTGGCTTTCTGACCCTGAATTTTCCAATTCAGGAGTATTAGGAAGCTCTAGGAATATTACCCACATGCCTCTGTTTTCTTGGGAAAGTTTCATTTAAGCTACATTTATAGTGAATCTTAGCTTGTTAGTTAAAGGCATCGTGTGGCATATGCTTCTCTGAGCTAAAAAAGGCTTCAAGGAAGTAAACATTCATAATTTCTATTTCACTGAGACCATTTTTGTCAGAATTAGGTTGGCTCCCCCTTTTCTATTTCAGATGAGTTACTTGGGGCTTGTTGAACATGTAGACTTTTCCTGGGTGTGGCACTTCCTGAGTGGTGGGGAGTGAATTTTCCCTTCTTAAGTCAGCCTTCCCGTTCAAGCCCCGCTCAGTGGCGACTGCTGGGAGCATCCTCTCCTCTGCTCCATTAACCATTTCCCTTCCTTCCCCAGGCTTTGAGCATCACAGAGCGTTGTGAGAACAAGGCAAATGCTGTGGGTGGTTGAGAGCACAGCTCAGGAGCAGAGCTTCCCCAAGTGATAAACTAAGTGCCCCTGCAAAAGTTACTGCTCTTAGAGCCATGGCTTGTCACTTACAAGAGTGATGGTAATAGCATCCGCTCCATGGTGTGGCTGTGCACCTTAAATAGGTAAATGAATACAGAGCGCTTCAAACAGAAGCTGGCACAGAGAAGGTGCTCAGTAAATGTGAACTACTAACTATAAAACAAGCAGGGCCAAAATGATCAAATATAGATTGAGGTGGATTCAAAGAGCACACACTAGCCATAGAGTATTTTCCCATCATCCTGCCAAAGTATACTTCCTATCATTCGAGTCAGACCTGGGCCAAATCATTGTCTCACAAAGGCCCTGCTAGAATGTAGACATGAAATCATATGAGGGTAACTTACTCAGACCCTTTAGCAGAGAGAGTGTGGTTTCCACAGAGGTGAAGCCTTGTGAAAAGTTTCTTGTTTCTTCTTTGTTTTTGAAGTAGGCTCCACATCCAGCATGGAGCCCAACACAGGGCTTGAACTCATGATCCTGAGATCAAGACCTGGGCTAAGACCAAGAGTCTTGAGTTCAACCAGCTGAGCCACCCAGGTGCCCCCAAAATATGAGGCTTGGTTTTTTTTGTTTTTTGTATTTTGGGTTTTTGTTTGATTGTTTGTTTGTTTGTTTTTGGCTATGCTTCATGCCCAACATGGAGCCCAATGCATGGTTGGGCTCACAACTCTGAGCTCAAGACTTGAGCTGAGATCAAGAGTCAGATGCTTAACCAACTAAGCCACCCAGGTGCCATGAGAAGGTTCTTAAACCCTAGAAGACATACTCAGACTGAATCCAAGGGACTGGATGAAAGTTTGGTGCTTATGAAAAGGGGACTTGGAAATGAATGTAAAAGGAAATATGCTCACAGGTTTCAAAACCCCCAGAAGAATAAAGGTACACAGTAAAAAGGCTACCTCCCATCAAAGTGTTGATTTCACACTTATATATTGCAATACAATGACCACCAAGATATCCATCATGTTACATACTTATTTTGTGATGAGAACATTTAAGATCTAGTCTCTTAGCAACTTTCAAGTATGTGATGCAGTGCATGAGATTCCCAAACTTATTCACCTTTTTTTTTTTTTTTAACTTACTCATCTTCTAACTGCAAATTTATCCCCTTTGACCAACCTCTTCCCAATCCACCCTCACCCCTCAAGGCTCATGCTCTTAACTAATCCTTGCTTTGTACTATCTCTGGGTATCTTTGTAAGTTACTTAACATCTTGGAACTCAGTTTTCTTCTTTGTGAAATGAAGACAGCAACTTTCTACATCATCGTTTTGAGGATTAAGGTAATGAATAGAAAGCATTTGGTACAATGAGTATTTGACCTCCTTTCCCCAGGCTTTACAAAAACTCACCGCATCTCAGAATGGAGTTTACACAGTTCATGCATTTCTGTTCCTCCAAGGGAAGTTCTCCATCTCCCTTATAACCAGAGCAAATCCAAACAGGCCCCAAGAGGTGGGAAAAGGACAGCCCTGGTAATATCTGCTGAGCACTGAAGAGCCTCGGCTGACAGGAAGCTAGATACAAGCTATTTGCTCTGTTCATGCTGTGTGCACAAGAGAACTGCTGGCATGAAATTATGCAGGAGCGTGAAGAAGAGGCCCGAGACCGTTATCTCTCACCCTGCACCAGCGCAAAGAACCCTGGGTCTCCTGCTTACTGTGCCACTACTGTATTTTATTTTATAACAAAAAACATTAGGCCTCTGTGTCAGGTTAAAAAAAGAAAAGAAAGCCCCCAAGGCTTAGCAGAGGATCCTAGATTTCCGAAATATTTTTTCTTAGCAGGGGCAAAAAAATAGCTAGGGAAAGGAACAGGCAAGGTATATTTCTTCTCTCCTGGTCAGGGAAAAACTATTGTGGATATGGCCTCCATGTAAATATCTGCAGGGGAGAATGAACCACTGAAATCACCCAGGGCCAGAGGCCTTCACAACACCTCAATCCTGAGGGAGGGATTCTGGTCAGACACTACACAATTATTCTGTTATGAACATCAGAATGAAGTGTGGGAGTAGGTTCTGGTTTTAAAACTTGTCCCATCTTTTTTTCCTCAGTTACCACGTGCAATTATTAATCTCCCCCAGCCCTCACCTAACCCCCCTTTTGAAGGTCTTCCTGTCTCACTCAACCATGAGTTTAAAAGCACTTGGCCACCAAGACAGTCATCTCCACCCTCCAATAAAGCTCTGATGTCCAGGGGCAGTTTAACTTTGACCCCTACTGGTAAGGGCTGGTTGACAAAAGAAAAGCAATGGCCTTGAAGGCACCTTCTGGACTCAAGGCCACCTATAGGCCGCCCTTACTCCCATTTACTCCACTGATCCGGTCAGGGATATCTTCTCACCTGCCTCTTAGAGCTCATTTCTCTCCATTTGGCCAGGTCCTGATTAAATCTTATCTATGAAGACACAGGAAAGCACTCCCCAAATGGAGGACCACTTCATATCTTCAGAGTCAGCTAGTACATTCCGCAGTAGGAAGATGGAGACTAGAAGCACAGCTGTTAGCGCTCATGTCATAAACACAAATATTATTAATCATGTACGATGAATGGAAGGCAATCTAAGTACTTGTGACAGGGGCGCCTGGGTGGCTCAGTTGGTGAAGCTTCTGACTTTGGTTCAGGTCATGATCTCATGGTCTTTGAGTTCAAGCCCCGCATCAGGCTCTGTGCTGACAGCTAAGAGCCTGGAGCCTGCCTCGGGATTCTGTGTTTCCCTCTTTCTCCTCCCCCCACTCACACTTTGTCTCTCTCAAATAAATAAACATTAAAAAAATTAATTCCTGTTCTTATTTTTCTGTTTTAGTTTATCTAGTCATGGCCACTCCCATCTCTCCCTTCTACTTTCCTTTTCATGATTTTTCTGTCATATGCTGTTATAGGATTATTCTTTAATGCCTCTAGTACATATCTTGGAAGACTGAAGTAACACATTAAACCACTATTTGTCTATTATCCTATCGATGTTGGTCAGGGTCTGGTGATTCCCTTCCACACAAGGATATAAGGGACCCTACCTCAATTCTCCTCCACTTTCCCCCCTTTGCCATCTGCCAACTACACCTTTACCTCTGCAAAAGCTATGCTCTGTGCTGTAACTTTTATGAGGTCTTCTGTTATTTTGTCTGTGGTTGATTCTAAAAGTTGGGACTCAAGGACTGATGTTTACAGTATTGTATCTACATAAACAGCTAATCGCAGGACCACACAGCAGTCAAGGGTTATCTTTCCTTATCTGTGGGTTTAAGTTCCCATCATAAAAATCAGATGATAACAGTTTTTACTTCAGACCTTGGGCCCCCAAAAGGCAAGGATGAGAGCTTTACTATTCTGGGGAACAAGCGCCCTCACAGAAGTCAGTACTTCCTAGAACAGTTCATTGAACTTTTTTTGAGACAAGTCTTAATTTTATGCTTATTTTGTTTTTAGCTTTTTAATTCCTAAGATACACGTTTGGATGAAGTCCCTCAGGGAGAGGGCCTGACTGGTAGCAGCTGATCTATAGAAAGTCTTTCTAGTGTTAGTTCTGTTCTTGGAGCCCCGACCCTTCCTGTTTCTACTATCCAGCTCGGTGAGCTGAAGCCCGCAGCCTCTCCAGAGCCTCCCTTCTATTGCACTGTCACACCTCCTCACTACACAGCCCGTATGCCCTCCATCTACTTCCCATCTCCCATAAGAAAATGTGTTGCAGAAAGTGCACACATTTATGCACTTTTAATCTCCCTTATGTTCTCTTGGCTTATAAGTGCGTTCCTTTTTTTGTATTTCATTGTTGACACTGAGGGAGATCTCAAGAAGAGCTGGCAAAGGCATAAATTCGGTCTGCCACCCAGAACTCAATGAAAAATGACTGATTTTATACAAAACAAAGGTGGCAGAACTACTTCCTACTCTGGACACTTTGTTCTTATTATATGTTTATCAGAGTCAGAATTATAATCTTGATCATTGAGTTTGATTGGCCTTTGACATTTCTTTACATTTGAGCCACTCTAAGTCATTGATAGCAGCCTGGTATTACTCCAGGTGACAGATGTAAAATACATCTATGTAATTTACTAATTACATAGATGAAGCATGACAATACTAAAATAAATTTTAGTGCTATAGTAATTGCTAATATCTATATTTCCACTTTATTTGCCTTTTATATTTTTCTATTTGTATTTTATCTTGACCCCAACAGATTTTGTTTCCTTCGATCAAGTATTACATCTTGTAACTTTCTCTAGGCCCAAGTATATGGTTCTTGCAATTGGTCAATGTTCAGAAAACATAGTTGATGCAATGTTGCCCAGCAGAACAGCTGGAGCAAGTACTGTGCCCAGGGCAAGTACATGAGTAGGTGACAATGACATCTGTTAGCTGTAACACCCAACTAAAATAAGTTTCAAAAAGAGAACCAGAAAAAAAAAGAAAAGAAAATTATGATCCTTTTATATAGAAGAACGTGCCCCAGAACTGAACTCAACTAGGCTCCATGCTGTCAACACAGAGCCTGACTCAGGGCTCAATATCGCAAAGCACAGGATCATGACCTGAGCCAAAATCAAGAGGCAGACACTTAACAGCCTGAGCTACCCAGGTGCCCCACAACCTAGACTTCTATTCTCAGCTAAAGCCTCAGTCAAATATGTGAATAGAATTAAGACATTTTCAAATAGCCAAGAGTTCAAAAACTATCTCACATCCATCTTTTCATAGGAAACTAGTGGAGCATGTGCTCCACCAAATGAGGAATTATACCAAGAATGAGAAAGATGAGGAATCCCACAGAAAGGAGAAGAAAGAAAGTCAAAGATGATGGTGAAGAGAAATAACAGGACAGCAGAGCACCAGTTACTGCATAGTCTGTCCATAGTTGAGGAGAGATGGAAGGTTCTAAGAGGACTGTCTTTGAGAAAAATATGAGGGGATGCCTGGGTGGCTCACTTGGTTGAGCATCTGACTCTTGTTTTCAGCTCAGGTCATGATCTCATGGTTTGTGAGTTCGAGACCCACAATGGGCTCTGTACTGATAGAGTGGAGCCTGCTTGGGATTCTGTCTCTCCCTCTCTCTGCCTCTTCTCCTCTTGTACTCTCTCTTAAAGATAAATAAACAAACTTAAAAAAAAAAAAAAGAAAACTATGAATTACTATAAAGAGAAGGACTTGGGGCACCTGAGTGGCTTAGTAGATTGAGTGTCCAACTCTTGATTTTGGCTCAGGTCATGATTTCACTTTTCAGGGGTATCAGCCCAGCATTGGGCTCCATGCTGGCAGTGCGAAGCCTGCTTGTGATTCTCTCTGCCCCTCCCTGCTCACTCACGCTTTTTCTCTCTCTCTCAAGATAAACTAGAAGAAAATAACTTGTATAGCTTGGACAGTGTTTGAGGATAAACTATTGTTACATAGAAAACTAAGCAATAAAAGGAGACAGCTATTAACTCCAGGATAAACAATCTGTTGTCTAAGAAGGGAAATGTATTTATAGTACACCAAATGGTCTACCTGTAATCATAGTTGTAAAAGCAGAAATACTGAATATTCATTTAACCAAAGATCATAATTAAAATTTGATTCAACAAATGTTGCTGAAACCATTTATATCCATTTATAAACCATCATTTAAATAAAATGAAGCTCAATGCTTACCTCATACCATATACCTAGAAATGGAGCAGTGACTTGGATTTAAGAACTGAAAAATAAAATTTCTAACTGAAAAGAAGAGAACATCTTTGTGATCTTGAATCTGATAAGACACAATAACTGGGGGGAAAATGTGCAAAACATATCCAGTTATAGACTTTTATCTAAAAGATATAAAGGAAATATCTGGAGCACCTGGATGGCTCAGTTGTTAAGCCTCTGATTTCGGCTCAGGTCATGATGTCACAGTTCATGAGTTTGAGTCCCCCATCACATGAGCTCACCCCACTTCAGATGAGCACAAGCCACGCTTCAGGTAAAACACAAGCCCTAGATGAGCCCCGCTTCTCTCTCCTTCTGTCCCTCATAGGATTCTCCCTCTCTCTATAAAAAAAAAAATCTGTAAAACTTATGTCTATCTAATAAGAGACTTATAACCGAAATATGTAACTCTTAGGATTTTTTATTGGGAAATGAACCCAGTAAAGAAGTGGACAGGGGCACCTGGGTGACTCAATCAGTTAAGTGTCCAACTTCGGTTCAGGTCATGATCCTGTGGTCGATCCCCACGTCAGGCTCTGTGCTGACAGCTCAGAGCCTGGAGTCTCTTCAGTTCTATGTCTCCCTCTGTCTCTGCCCCTCCCCTACTCACACTGTCTTTCTATCTAAAAAATAAACAGTAAAAAAAAAATGTGTACAAGAATTTTGAATAGACACTTCACCAAAGAAGATATACAAATGGCAAATAGCATACAAAAGGAAGTTCAACATCATTCGTCATCAGGGAAAATGCAAATTAAGACCACACTGCAATAGCACTACCTACCTATTAGAATGACTAAAATTTAAAAGACTGGGTCAAGGAGCAACTGAAACTCCCATACATTCCTGGTAAGAATGCAAAATAATACAGCCATTTTGTAAAAATAGTCTTTCAGTTTCTGCTAAAGCTAAACATGCAGAGAAGATGAAATAAAACTGT
The DNA here is from genome assembly GCF_003009895.1 of Hyaena hyaena. Lineage (NCBI taxonomy): Eukaryota > Metazoa > Chordata > Mammalia > Carnivora > Hyaenidae > Hyaena > Hyaena hyaena. The sequence continues at coordinate 218,032 of NW_024081860.1, read as the reverse complement.
ATATATTTGCAGGTTGCTAAGAGAGTAGATCTTATAACTTCTCATCACAGGAGAAAACTTGTAACCCTGTGTGATGTTGGATGTTGACTTACTGTGGTGATCACTTTGCAGTATACACAAATGCCAAATCATTATGTTGTATAGCTAAAGCTAATACGGTAAGGTCGATTATATCTCAATAAAAAAAAAAAGTTAAAAAACCCAACCACTAATCTACTCCATCCCTGCTCTTGGAGGGGGAACAATAAGAATGATAAGAATTCTCCCTTTGAAAAACAAGGAAAAATCAGAACTTTCAAGGTAAATTAAAGTGTATTTTAAGTCTATTGTGGTTTTTCTAAAGAAAAGAACCTCTCTTCTCTGCAAAGCAATAAAAACATGCTGGATAAACTTCTGTTTGGGGAAATAGTAAGAGAGACTCATGTCTCTTCAGCTATTTGCACAAGTGACCTTTAAACTTAGTTCAAACTCTCAGATCCAGCAGTTGTATGTACTTAAGGACCATACAGAATCAGGAGATGTAAACTCCTAGAAATTGCAGAGAGAAGCTGAATTCCATGACACACTACTTTTCCGAAGAATTTTCAGCAAGCAGGGACACCTTATTTTAGAGCATGGGAGAAAGACATTTTGGGTGAGAAAAAAATAAAGGAGCACCTGTCTGGCTCAGCATGTGGCTCTTGAGGTTAGGGTCGAGTTTGAGCCCCATGTTGGGTGTAGATTTCTTAAATGAACAAACTTTAAAAAATGCAGGCAACCTGGGTGCTTCAGTCGGTTAAATATCTGACTCTTGATCTCAGCTCAGGTCATGATCTCGCTGTTCGTAGTTTCCAGACCCTCATCAGGCTCTGTGCTGATGGCGCGGAGCCTGTTTGGGATTCTGTCTCTCCTTTTCTTACCTGCTTGTGACCCTCGCTTGCTTATGCTCTCTTCAAAATAAATAAATAAGCTTAAAAGGTAACTTAAAAAAACAAAACTTCCAAAAAGAAAAAAAAAATAAATGTAACAGTGAAAATAACCAACCACAACTACACACAACAATCTGAATCTTATGGACATAATGTTGAACAGAATATATGCTAACCAGGTGATGGCTAGATTGGTGTGTACTTGTGATCATTTACTGAGCCGTACATAGACTATGATTTGTGCACTCTTTGGTGTGTATATTTTAATACTTTTTTCTTTTTTACATTCTCCCATATGATTGTATTTGTTAAGTTCCCCCCAAAAGGCAAAACCAAACTATTGTTTGGTAGTACATGCAAAGGTAGTAAAAATACAAAAAGCCAGTCCGGCAATTGTCTTCAGGATGCAGAAAGGGGTTTAAGGTCAGGAGTGGGTGAGACTGGGGGCTGCACTCAGGGGGCCTGATTTACTGAACTGGCAGGAAGTTCTGTTTCTTGGCCTAGCTGGTGCTTATATAAGCATTTGCTTTAGAGCTCTGCTAAACTGAACACATAAGTTTTATGCACTTGGACAAAAAGTAATTAAGTAAATTCAACCCAATCTAAATGTTTACCAATAGGCGACTATTTAAATTCATTATAATACAGTCATGTAATGTATTCTGTACCATTAAAAATTAGCCAACTGTGGTCCTATGTGCTTTTAAGGACCTAATGTCCAGATTATGTCCCAAAATGACAAGAGCCATGCTAGCAATGAACCTGGTATGATACTATATGTGTGTGTGTGTGCGCACACACACACCCATATACCCACATATATATACACATATACCCACATATATATACATATACACATATACATGCATATGTATATGTGTATATCTGGAAGAACAGACAAGAAATAAGTCAATATTGCCTTAAGGAGGAGACTGGGAACTGAATTTTGTATTGTGTGCCCTGGTTACCATTCAAATAGCAAGGCAAATTAATTTTGGAAAATACTTGTTTATTGCACAGTTCTTTCCAGATTCTATGTCCAGGCTCACCTTTTACTATAAAGTACTTTAGCAAAGAAGGGGAACTGGCATCCAGATACAGCTGGCCACCCATGGCCTTGGTAATTACATAAGGACTTTTCTAAGAAAGCATTTCTCGAGCACATATCATGACCTTGGCACTGAGCAAGGCACTAAAACAAAGGTAAGGGGGACAAAATCTAAGCCTTCATGGAAGGGGAAGGCAGTGAGGGAAGAAGAACAGGAGGCCCTTTGGCCCCATTGGGATTTTTCTTCCTGTGGCTGTTTAGTCTTGCTGCTCATTGTCTTAGATGCAATTACGTCATATTCCTTGTCTTGAAAAGTCTTAGAGATCAATCAGAAAACACATATTTCATGAACAAATCCCACGTTTAATACTAGACAAAGCACTAAATACCTCAGTGGTAGAATCTTCATCTTTCTATACCTCCAAAGCTCTTGTACCCTTTATCTCTGTGGCTTCATCCTGTTTTCAAGAAGGCATACGTGAGTTCCTAGGTAGGTGGGCTTTTCATGTCTCTGCTGTTTGATAGGATTCAAGGACAAAGAAAATGTAACAGATAAGGCAGCAGAGGTGCCAAGAACCACACATAATGTGGGGGGAGAAAAGAAAAAAAAGCAGAGGACATTTCCTTCCATAGACGGGACGAGTGCCTCACTAAGAATGAGAGGACTGGAATGAAGAAGGACCCAAATTTCTTGTGTGAGGAAGGAAATTTTGCCTTCTGCTTGTTGTCACAATTTGGATTCACCTGTGGTTATGTTTTTGGAAACTCCCTCCCAAGGAAATTCTTTCAGCAATTTACTAAAACAGGTGTTTTGAATGGTTGTAAAAAATCTGGGTCACCTTTTTTTTTCTTCCAGTTTTATTGAGATATGATTAACATGTTAACATCGGATAAGTTTAAGATGTACAACATAATGACCCGATATATGTATTACCGCCGTATTTTTACGACAAGTTTAGTTAATATCCATCGCTTTACAGTTACAAATATTTTTTCCCTTGTGATAAGAACATTTAAGATCCACTTTCTTAGCAGTTTTCCACTATACAACAATACGGTACTATTAACCAGAGTCATCATGTTGTACATTACATCTCCAGGACTTAATTTATCTTAAAACTGGAAGTTTGTATTTTTTGATCGTCTTCACCAAATTATGCCCCCGACCTCTCACCCCCTACCTCTGGCCACCACCAATCTAATTTGTTTCTAGGAGTCTGGGTTTTTTTTTTTTCTTGAGGTCATACAGTATTTGTCTTTTTCTGTCTGACTGATGTCACTTAGCATAATACCCTCAAGGTCCATCCATGTTGTCCCAAATGATAGGATTTCCTTGCTTTTGTGTGGCTGGATAATAGTCCATTGTATATGTGTGTGTATACATATACATACACACCACACACACCATATTTTCTTTATCCATTCATCTCTTGATGGACACTTAGGTTGTTTCCGTACTTTGGCTATTGTGAATAATGTTGCAGTGAACATGGGAGCGCAGGTACCTCTTTGAGATAAGGATTTCAGTTCCTTTGGATACATACCTACAAGTAAAATAGCTGGATCGCATGGTAGTTCTACTTTCAATTTTCTGAGGAACCTCCATACTGTTTTCCACAGTGTCTGTGCTAAATTACATTCCTGCTAATCATGTACAAGGATTTAGATTCAGATCATCTTAAAGGACAGAGGTTTAGAAGCATCTCATTGTTGTAGTGATCCAAACCCACGCCCCTCATTTCTTCATTAAAATCCCACTCGCTGTTCTTGCCTGTCAGTGAATATTGATGGTGGGGATGGGGGGTATAGGTGAGCAAAAAGGGGTCTTCCTGACGTGAATGGCATGTGGTGGAAGGGTAGCAGCTGTTAAAATCCACATGCACCTTCTCTTCGTAAAGATCACCCCCTGGATTCGGCCACAGTGGGTGACAGCTACTTTCGGCTGCAGATGGTTCCACTGAGATCTGCTGGGAAAAGGGCTCTGAAGAGTTCTGGGAAGGGGAGAAATCATAAGGCCAGCTGGTCAGAGGAAAAGGATAATTGGGACAACGATTGTCATTAAGAGAATTTCTCCCCAAAGCAGTGTTTTTATTCCACGTTTGCCGATCATCGTAGTCAGAGAAGACTCCAGAAACGGGATGAAGCAGGTCCCCACTATTATAGATCCAACTACTAGACAATTTGCATTTCTCATAGAGCTTAGTAGGGCCCAAGGTGGAAGCGGGGTCTACCAGATCAGTGGTTCCCCCCAAACAATAGCTCTTGGAGAAGAATAAGGAATCATTCAGTGACTTCTGCTGGGGAGTGTTAGCTATTAAACGTCCACCGTAACTACCAGGCAATTGGACGCCTTCCTGGATAGACCAAGTTAAAGGTAAACTTCCCCAGCTTTGTGTTTCACCTGGAAGAGACTAGAAAGGAAAGCGAAAAGCTCACATTAATAAGTTAAGCAAATTGACACAACTACCACAGGCACCCAGAGTTACTCCACACAAGTAAGTGTTCCATCCGATTTTCCTCATTCCTCACATACTTGAAGCACAAACACACAGGGGAGTCTTACCACAACTACATAAAGCCTGAAAGAAGTAGAGGCTGATTCCATTTCCACTCTAAAGCATACTATCCAGTAAGAGTCGAATTACTCTTACTCCTTCAACTTTGGGAAGAGTGAGTGTGTTGGAAATGTTTCATCCTCAGGGCATCTGGGTGGCTCAAAGTCAGTTAAGCATGGGACTTCAGCTTAGGTCACGATCTGACGGTTCGTGAGTTCAAGCCCCGTGTCGGGCTCTGTGCTGACAGCTCAGAGCCTGGAGTCTGCTTCAGATTCTGTGTCTCCCTCGCTCTCTGCCCCTCCCCTACTCGCATTCTGTCTCTCTCACTCTCAAAAACAAATATACATTAAAAGAATAATAGCAATATAAAATGTTTCATCCTCAAGCACAAATCTGATATTCTAACTGCCTTTGTGAGAAACTTGCAAGAGACTAAGAAAAATCAGACTACAGCTTCTAAGATTTATATTATACTCAGTATAACTCTCAGGGGGTACCTCTCTCAGTCTCTCTCATACACACACGCATACATGCACGAATACACACACACACACACACACACACACACACACACACGCCACTTCTCTCTTTGACTTCCTGTATTTTAGTGCTGTTTCTGGTCTGAAACTAGTGCTGTTTCCTAGTCTCAACCCTAACCTGAGACTAGGGTTACTTATTTTTTTTCAAGACTTTTCTCTGAACTCATGGGGATTTTGTTGAATCATCAATAGGACCTCTAGAATATATAAGTAGTGAATTTATCTTTATAAATAAAGGAAGTATACTACCTTCCAGTTAATCATAGGAAAAGAATCTGGTTGCGAATTAAGTTATCCTTTTGTTTATGTCACAAGAGGGTAGAGGTGGAAAGACTATGACCAGCCAGAGTGATGGGGGGGAAATGCCCTTCAACCTGTCCCATGGCTGGAGGAAGGGACGAGGGACCAGCCATTTGGTTTTAAGGACTCACATTTCCCTATAACAGACTCAAATGACAATGTTTTCCTTTGTAAGACACATTTACAACCTCTAGGGATGGACTGGCTTCATCTCTGTTATCATGAAAAGAAATGTAGAGCCTGAGTGGTGGTAAAATACAGGAATTAGCACCACTGTTAGGCAGACATACCCACACACCTACAGTATGATGCCCGCGGACCCACAGGTTTCACTTCACAGGTTGGCTTTCCCACCCGCCCAACCCCCCAAATGGCCTTTGTTTTCATAACAGTGGTTATTTCATCTTGAGAGAATGTGCTGAGGAAGTAATCTGTTTAGGGGAAGAACGGAAATTTGGGGGTAAAAAATTGAAAACACAAGGCTAATTGTTTTGTGGAGATCATTTCAGGTTCCTTTCTGATAGAACCCAAAGATAAAGTGCCAAATATAGATTAAGTACTAATCCCCATCTCTTTTTTCAATTGTAGTAGGGACGATGATTCTAAAATTATACGGCATTTAAAGAACATTTGAGAGCCAGCCACGAGGATGGTAGCAATTAAGAGGAGGGCCCCAGATTCCATTTGCTTGGTGGATGCTAGCTTGTAGATGAGCTGGAAGTATGATTTTGACTTCATTTGTAGGTGGGAAGGGACCAGGGACATCTATTGTCTCTACCACAGGGGTGGTGAACTGTCGTATATTTTGAACACGTAGGGGGACAGGTTACCTTTGTCTCTGGGCTCCCCTTCAGCTTTAAGGAGACAGAGGAAGATGCCGTCTGTGCCCTCTTCATTGCTCTTCTTGCCTCGGCCTCCAATTTGGTTTCTGGTTTCGGATGATCATGCTCTCCTTTTGACTTACAGGAGACAGGGAGGTAAAATAAATAACAAGATTGTACTTGACGGTATATAAAGACTTACCCTGTGCCTTGCCACCTGACAGGGTGTTGTCGCCATTGATGACTGTCATGAGACTGGTTAAACCTCTTAAGCCCACCATGTGCTTTCCTGCCTGCCTTTGGTCATGGTGCCCCTTCCTCCCATGGTGCCTCTCGCACACCTGGCCAAGTCATATCCACAATGATCACAAGTGCCACTTTCTAAGTGCTTCCTATGGTGTGTGGAGGGCGCGGTCACAAACACATGATCTCATTTTACCTTCAAGCAAAACCATTAGTATTACCATCATTATTACTGTCCCTGGCTCACAGAGTAGGAAACCAAAGCATGGAGGGACTACCCCAGCCTTAGCAAGTAGGCAGACAGCTCTAGGACATTCTGGAATTCTGTGAGCTGGCTGTTAAAAAAAATGGCTGGTGGCTTGAAGTGAGCCACGGTGGGAATAGCTGTATCACAGCTGCTGGCACACTCTAGCAATCAGGACATTTTCCTTCGGCAGGGCCACTGATCCTGACCCGGGCGCTTTATCCTGTTTACACCACCACCCCCATAAAGTCCTTCTTAATATCCACATTTTACGTAAAACTAGGGCTTAGGGGAGCAGAGTAATGTGTTTAGGTTTACAGAGTTGGTTAGAGGTCAGGGCTGGTATTCAACCTCGGGTTTGTTGAAGCCGACCGCATGCCACAGCGCTGTGTGAGCCTGAGTGTGATCAGATTACTGACAGCCGCCACCCCTAAGGAGCCTGAGGCAGAGTCAGCTGGCTCCCTGGTACGTGGCCTGTCTGCTGAGGTGTGGGTACAGACATCTGCTTGCCCAGTGTGAGTCTCAGCTTTGGCATAGGCTCTCACTCACCGGTCCACGTCCTGTACAAAACCTTTCCCTGTGCTCCCTAAACATTTCTGGAATAAAAGAGAAATGGTATCTCCTAACTCTAAATCAAATCCAACCTGGAAAAATATGAAGCGTCCGTCATGCCTCCAGAAGTTGGTTACCGGAAAGCCCCCGTGGCCTCGGCAAGGAATCAGCTTGAGGGGTCCATCACAGTTGGGACAACGTTTCCCTGTAAGAGATCAGAGGAAGGAGACCATGCCAACTGACTTGTGAGTCTGTGCAACCCTAGCAGTGCAGGCCTGACTCCAGGACAGCAGAGAATATAGGCGGGCACGGCTTTCTGAGCTTCCACCCCCCTCCTGGGCATTACCTCTGACCCTAGGAGGCCTGGCCATCGAAGTGTCCCAACCCAGGTCTCACACAGGGGGAAGAGGGAGTGGTTCCTTCCACAGCAGGGTATTTCACAGATCATGGGAGAGCTCTTCTGAGCAGAAAATCCCTCCCTACTTATTTACTGATACTTGAAATTCTTGGTAGAGAAGAGGAAAGAATTCTTTCACTTCACAATTAGAACTAAGGGTCAAGGAGCAAAGTCACAGGAGAGAAAGAGCACAGCCACGAAAGTTTCATTAAAGTGTAAATGACTGATAGCAGATCCTTTCCTGAGAGCAAGTTTTAAAGACAAATTACAAGTAAAGAACATGAGGGAGTGTGGGGGCTGAAGTGGGCGAGGCGTAGGGAATGGCGCTTCACAATCCCATGAACATGATAAAGAAAAACCCAGCAAATGTGATTATGGCATGGCTCTAAGGGACGTGAAATGGAGTCTCACGTCAAACGTAGTCCCGTTGATCCCACTGCAGATTGAAGCATTCACTGAGCTCATTTTTGGCTCCATTCCCCAAGACGGCAAGTGTGATAAACAACTTTCACCTAAACGTTCCGTGGGTGTACCATGAACTCCTGTCCATCCCCGAAGTGACACGTCTGTTCTCTAACAGGCCTGGATTCAGGTGCCTTAACCCAGGGGGGGCAGTTTTATTGGTGGGGGCTCTGGGCACAGCAGATCCATGGGGTAGATACTAGGGGGATGAGGAGGCTGGTCAGCTCTCCATAATGTGTTCTACATAGGAGCGACCTTGGTCTCCACCACACTCCACCCCCCTGGGGGTGTGCTGGGATGTGGTGGCCTTTGGGGAGGAGCCTCTGAGTGGATGTCAGCTGCCTCACTGTGCCAGAGGCCCCTACTCACTCTGCTGCTTCTGCCGAGCTTTGTCACAGATGGCGGGCCTCAGGTAGATCTTGCGCCCCTCCTCGGCAGAGCAGTCGCGGCTGCACACCACCACGCCCAGGCAGGACTTCTTGAGGATGCGTGAGTTATGGTTGTTGGTGTTGCGCATGGCCCAGCTGCTCAGGTGCCGCTGTGCATTCCTGTCCTCTGAGCTGTAGATGTGCTTCTCATAGGAATCTGGCCATTCCTGGAACCAGTCGGTCTTTTTCACGTTCTGACAGAAACACAAACAACGTCGCTATATTTTAAGCGAGAAAACACAACTGTTCGTAGATGTGAAGGTGGCTTTGGCACCCAAGAGCTGTCGAGACCTTTGGCAAAGACCAACCAGGGTTTTGTTCTGAGGGCAGGATCTGGGCACAGCACTGTGACAGCAACAGAAGATGCTGTGTCTACAGAAGATTTTCTCCCCAGACCAAAATGAGTTTTAATTTTCAGTATCCCCAGCTTCCCCTGAGTGCTACCCCATTAATGCTTCTCCAGCCCTTGGTGATAAAACTTATTGACTATTTCTCACTGAGAATTTTTTTAAAAATATTTTTTATTTATTTCTGAGAGAGAGAGAGAGAGAGAGAGAGAGAGAGACAGCGTGAGCAGGGGAGGGTCAGAGAGAGAGGGAGATACAGAATCTGAAACGGGCTCCAGGCTCTGAGCTGGCAGTGAGCACAGAGCCCGACACGGGGCTCGAACCCATGAACCGTGAGATCATGGCCTGAGCCGAAGTTGGACGCTTAACCGACTGAGTCACCCAGGCACCCCTCTCACTAAGAATTTTTAAGGGTGAGGGGTGCTTGGGTGGTTCAGTCGGTTAAGCATCTGTCTCTGGCTCAGGTCATGATCTCATGGTTTGTGAGTTCGAGCCCTGTGTCAGGCCCTGTGCTGACAGCTTGGAGCCTGGAGCCTAGAGCCTGCTTCAGATTCTGTGTCTCCTTCTCTCTCTGCCCCTCTCCAGCTTGTGTTCTCTTTCTCTCTCTCAAAAATAAATAAATAAACATTAAAAACAAAGAAATTTTGAGGGTGAAGTAATATTTTTGTGCTCTTACACAATCACAGTGGAAAACATTGTGGCAGGGTAGTGAGATAATGTCTCATACCACACTGTAGTTACCTTATTGGGAATGCTAAGAGTTTATGCAAAGTCACTAGAGATAAGTAGTGGGAACGCTGAAGAGCCCTGGATAGGGAGGGTTCTGAGAGCTTCTCTCCTTCCCTGGGGAGATTTTATTCCTTTTTCTCGACTTGCATATCCATGGGCTTCTAACAAGGCCAAGGAGTAAGGAACAGTTTACTTTGGCTGGAAACTTCTGTGCTATTGCCCAGCCACTGGCACTATTCCCTGTACATGAACATCTAAGGTCTCCTTGAAAAGGTCAGAGATGCAGTACACTCAATCTTTAGAGCATATGTTGCTTGGGCTTTCTCTCCTTCTGTTTCTTCATCTGCAGAATAGGGATAATGAGACTTGTCTACCTCAAGAGTGGTTCTGAGAAGATGATAATATACAAAAATACTAAGCACAGCATCAGGCATGGATTACACTCTAACCAATTGTTGGTCACTGATGTTGAGGCTCACATTCCTTTCGCCCTTTGGTGCATAGATCCTGCATTTGACAGATCTCGCCTAGTTCTTAAGAATGACAATCATTAAGCAGTCTCCGTACTCAAGCTTAGATTGTGTCCGTCATCACAGGCCCCAGAGACCTGGCATGATATAAGAACATTTTCCACCAAGAAGATTCTAAAATGTCAGAGACAAGATTCTATAAGGTTCAGAAGAAGTCAGGGTGTTTCTCCTTCGAGTTCCCAACAAGAAAGCATAGCAAAGACTATGAGAAAAAAAGCATTTTAGAAGGAAAAGAGCAAACAGCAACATCAGAATGGAAGGACAGCATGGGAAAGTTGGTGTTTATTGAGTTAGATCTCAAGTTTAGAACACGCGAAAGAACTTCATAACACAAGACTCTGGGCAAGTGACTTTGTCTCTGAAGCCTCATTTGTCTCTTCTCCAAAATGGGGACAGTGAGGGGTGCCTGGGTGGCCCAGTTGGTTGCATGTCAGACTCTTGATCTCAGCTCAGATCATGATCTCACGGTTTGTGAGTTGAGCCCCATGTTGGGGCTCAGAACCTGCTTGAGGTTTTTCTCTCTCCTGTTGTCTCTCTGATTCCCCCTCACCACCCCCAATTGGTCTCTTTCAAAATAAATAAATAAACTTATTTTTTTAAATGGGGATAGTGATAAAATAGTCTTCAAAAATACTGTGAGAAGCAGATGTGTTGTAAACTGTAAATCTGCTATAATGGCAGTTGCCATTTCAATGGAATGTCGTGGGAACGGAGATGAATCTGAGGAAACATAAATGAGAGGTTTCATGTACCTGAGGGGTAGTGCTAGTTAACAGTTAAGAGCTGGGGTCTGCTACCTAGGGCCCATGGGCCAAATCCAGCCCACTACCTGTATTTGTAAATAAAGTTTTATTAGAACACAGCCATGCTCATTCATTTAAGTGTTGTCTATGGATACTTTTACACTATGACAGTAGAGTCAAGTAGTTGTAGCCAAGACCGTATGGTCCATAAAACCTAAAATATTGACTATCTGGGCCACTACAGAATGTTTCCTGACTCCTGGTTAAGACCTGTGAGGCAGACAGCCTTGTTAAGTCTTAACAAATTCCTTGCCCTTTTTGTGCCTCCATGTCCTGCTCTGTAAAACAGAGGGAACAGGAGTACCCACCTCATAGGGATGTTATGAAGATTCCCTGAGCTAACATACACAAAACATTTAAAACAGTGCCTGGAGCATAGCAAGTCCTCCATCAATTTTAGCTGTTACTTTACTAGATTTGAGGCCACAAGCAGCCAGTGTTGTAAGAGCCACTGGCGTTCAGGAGAGAGAAGACCCACAGACAGGTCACTTCATGCTTTAAACCTTGCCAAGCTAAATGCAAGATGGGAGTCCAAGCCTCTATAAAGCAAAAGCTTTAGGGGTGTAACTTCTTCCACAGCATTCTTCCTTAGAACAACAGCACAGGTGAGCCCTTCTGGTGTCACGTTGTACCTGCCGTGGTGTGGGAACAGGAAGCTATGCAAGAAGGCAGAAGGCAGCTTGGTGTCCAGAGAAGTCTCTTCTGCTCCACACAGAGCTTCCCGAAAACAGGCATGCCCAGGCCAAGGTGCAGAATGGACAGCGGGCTTTTTCCAGGTCTTTCCTCCCCTCCCCCAATTCCCTAGTAATTCTGAGCGGGGTAAGATTCACCTCAGACAGCCCCACTCCAGCTTGCTCCACTGCCTTCTCTTCTCTCCCTTCTGACCCCAGGCTCTAAACAATGCCCCCTTGTTTTCTTTGGTCATAGAAATGCCATAGAATGCATAATACTTATCTTCAGAAGCAATAAAAATACTGGTTAAAACATTAAAATGCACCTGGGTGGCTCAGTAAGTTCAGTGTCTGACTCTTAATTTCAGCTCAGGTCATGATCTCACAGTTTGTGGGATGGAGCCCCAAGTTGGGCTCTACACTGTTAGCTCAGAGGCTGCTTGGAATTCTCTCTCTTAAAAATGAATGAACTTAAAAAAAAACATTAAAATATGGACCTTTAACAATTTGGACTATAAAGATCTACTAGTGGATTTAAATTACTCAAACACAAAGCACAGCAGTCAGGGTAGCAAAGAAAAGGGCAATGTAAACTTGTAGAGGAATGGAGATTTTCATTTTAAAGGTGAATGGCCCCTGCAGGCTGGTCAGTGTCATAAATCCCACAAATCAGGAGCGGAAGGTATGTGTATGAGTGTCTCAGATATTTGGAGGAAGAAATGATCTCCACTGTATTTCCTCCCCAGTCAGTTTAATGTATATTTTGATCTCTCTTCGAAGCTTCCTCTTTGACTTATGGATTATTTAGAAATATATTGCTTAGTTTCCATGTATTTATAGATTATCTTATTTCCTTTTGCTATTAATTTCTAGTTGAATTCCATTGTAGCTGGAGAACACTGTGTTTTCAATCATCTTAACATTGTTGAGGTTTGTTTTCAGGCTTACACTTGACATTCTTTTTTTTAAACATTTTTTTTAACTTTATTTGTTTTGTGAGAGAGAGAACATGGGAGCAGGGGAGAAGCATAGAAAGAGAGGGAGAGAGAGAATCTCAAGCTGCCCCTTTGCTTAGCAGCTCATGGGCCCGACACAGGGCTTAAACTCAAGGACTGGAAGGTCATGACCTAAGCCAAACTCAAGAGTCAAACGCTTCACCAACTAAGCCACCCCGAGGCCCCATCTTTTTTTCTTTTTTAAGTTTTGTTTTGTTTTAGCAATCTCTACACCCAATGTGGTGCTCAAACCCATGACCTGGAAGTCAAGAGGTCTGACTGAGCCAGCCAGGTGTCCCTACCTTTGGCTGGCTTTTAAGCTTTTTTTTTTCCCCCCTCTAGAGCCTCTCCACTGGCAGCCTACTTTTCTAGTTTCATCAGTAATGCAGTAATAATTCTGACAATGTATGGGCTTGAGAAAATTACTAGCAGTAAATGCGTTCATATCAAGCTATTCTCTATGCCCAGTCTTTTGACTTGGATGCTTAGTAGATATGGAAATTGAGACAAAACCCAGATTCCAATAATGCAAAGGAACCTAGGGGTCGAATGATAATGATCTCTGAAAGCCTTGTAAATTTAAGGCACCAGAGAGGTAAAATTTAAAAAGTAAGAATAATCATTTCTTTTTTTTTTTTTAATGTTTTTTATTTTTATTTCTAGGAGAGAGAGAGAGACAGCGTGAGCAGGGGAGGGTCAGAGAGAGAGGGAGTCACAGACTGAAACAGGCTCCAGGCTCTGAGCTGGCAGTCAGCACAGAGCCCGACGCGGGGCTCGAACCCACGAACCGCGAGATCATGACCTAAGCGAAAGTCGGACGCTTAACCGACTAAGCCACCCAGGCGCCCCAAGAATAATCATTTCTTAATCTTGTTTAGCAAATCTCCATAACATATTTTCTTTTTTCAAGAGATCTGTTTATTTTAATTTCTAACTTTTCATGAGTAACTCTTTGTTTTTCCTCTTGGTTAAGAAGTTTATAATTTAAAGGGAATACTCTTAAGGTTTCCAACATGTAAATTTAAGTGACTTATCTTTTATAATCTCATGGGTAACATCACTGGGGGTTTAATTAACATTTCTACGACTTCTCTAATTTTTTTTTACTAAGAGATCTAATCCTTTCACTAAAAATCTTTGCAACTCCATGGAATTCTAGAGCACCCACCCTTCCTCTTTCTGCTTGGCTTAACTACTTAAAGTTCTAATAGGGTCCCTTAAGAATTAAATATATACTATTATATAAAACTAATAAAATGAAAATCAAAATTCTGAAATAAGGTATCAAAACACCTACATTATTATGTTGTTACATTAAAATAGATTTCACTTGGAATATAATCCACTCTCACATAAAGCAATTATCTGCAGATTTTCTTTCGTGCTAAGAATAGCTTAATTCTTTTTTAAAAAGTTTATTTTGAGAGAGAGCACACACAAGCTTGCACATGCAAGTGGGGGAAGGACAGAGAGAGAAGGAGAGAGAATTTTAAGCAGGCTTCACACACAGCAGGGAGCCTGACCTGGGGTTCCATCTCATTACCATAAGATCATGATCTGAGCTGAAATCAAGAGTCGGAGGCTCAAATGACTGAGCCACTCAGGCTCCTCATAGCTCAATTCTTTATAATTAATGTCTCCAAATAAAACAAGGAGAGCAAACAGATATACCTTTAAGCATATCAGATAGAGTGAAAAAATGAGATGTTACTTATGGAACACAGGGAAAAAATTCAACCAGCCTTTTGATTTCCATACGACTTTTCAGGAACTCAGCTCTTCTAGGCTAACTGGAAACCAAACTCTAAGTGTTATGAAAGGAAGAAATTCAACTCAACAAAATACTTTTGAGTTAATTAAAAAATAACAACTTAGGGGTGCCTGGGTGGCTCAGTCAGTTAAGCGTCCAACTTCGGCTCAGGCCATGATCTCATGGTTCATGGGTTCGAGCCCCGTGTTGGGCTCTATGCTGACACTTCAGAGCCTGGAGCCTGCTTCAGATTCTGTGTCTCCCTCTCTCTCTGCAACTCCCCTACTCACGCTCTGTCTCCATCTCTCAAAAAAATAAAATAAAAAACGTTTAAAAATTAAAAAAAAAAAAATAACAGCTTAGGCTGGCACTGCAATTTCCTACCCGTGTTAAAGGGACAAACTCAAAACAAAAATTTCCTTATTTGCTTGGACAATACCAAGGTGGGCCAGAGAACCCCACCTTCCATATTCTTCATCACCTACCTCTCCTTTTTCTTCTTCCTTCCCTTTTCCACTCTACCTGGCTAAGCAAGGGACCTTCCAGCGGGCACCCAGAGGAGAGTTTCTCCTACCACAGATGCAGTAATGTTTCCATCCCTCTCACACCAGAAGCATGAGGTGGAAGAAATGGCTACAGCAGTGGGGATTCAAGGACCGAGGAGGCCCAGCTTAGATCAGGGAGAACACCAGCAAGGAGGACAAAGTCATGGGTGTCCCCATCAGACCAACAACGTGACCTGATCATGCAGGCAGATAATAATTGACAAGAGACCCAGAACCTGGTTTACCTGTTAGCTCTTTAGCACCAAGACACATCTGATTACTATTACTGGCTCATTGTGATGAGATTAAGCCACATGAATTCACTGAAAGAGCCCAAAGTTTCACCTTCTCTTATAAGTTTAAGGCAAAGACAACCTTGATGGCTAAAATCATGGTCCAGGAATTAATTGGAGACTTGGCTCTTTTTGTGGTTGACTCACCGCTAGGTTTTAGGTTGGTTGGTATTTATGTTTAGCCTATGTATATTTTTTAAAATCTTTTCTCTATAAAATCTACTTAAACATTGGGATTTTGTGAGTTAATGACTTTGTGTGGCTTTGGCCATGGATTTTTTTTAAAGTAAGCTCTAACATGTACCCCAATGTTTATAGCAGCACTATCAACAATAGCCAAATTATAGAAAGAGCCCAAACGTCCATTAACTGATGAATGGGTAAAGAAGATGTGGTGTGTGTATGTGTGTGTGTGTGTGTGTGTGCGTGTACACACAATGGTATATATCTACTTGGCAATGAGAAAGAATGAAATCTTGCCATTTGTAACAACATGGATGGAACTGGAGGGTATTAAGCTAAGTGAAATGTCAGTCAGAGAAAGACAAATATATGATTTCACTCGTAAGTGGAATTTAAGAAACACAACAGATGAACATAGGGGAAGGGAAGGAAAAATAACATAAAAACAGAGAGAGAGAAGCAAACCATAAAAGACTCTTAAATGCAGAGAACAAACTGAAGGTTGATGGGGGGGTGGGGGATGGGCATTGGGGAGGGCACTTGTTAGGATGAGTCCTGTGTATTGTATGTAATTCATGAATCACAGGCATCTACCCCCAAAACCAAGAGCACACTGTATACACTATATGTTAGCTAACTTGACAGTAAATTATATTTAAAAAAAAAAAAAAGACCCAAGTGAAAATTGTGCATGAAAACAGAAAAAAATAAAGTAAGCTCTATACCTAATATGGGGATTGAACTCACACCCTGAGATCAATATCTGCATGCTCTACCAGTTGAGCCAGCCAGGCACCCCTGGCCACAGGTTTAATCTGAACACCACTCCTGCTTGGGAATAGAATGATTCAGGGTTTGTCTGCTGTGGTGCTATTGGAAAACTCTGTACTTGTGCTCACAGGGACCGGCTGGTGTTAGGAACAGGGCGGGTGTTCTCATCACCCTGCTGAAGTGGGTACTACTTAGGAGGCAAAATAAGTGATTCCTTTCCCAATTTTCAACCAACAAAAAGAAAAAAGGAACTTTCTTAGGTATCCAAGTGTTAGAGTCAGTATTAATGAGATTGTGCCACTTTCCAAGAATTTGTAATTAACATTTTTAATGATAAGACTAAACCAACACCAGACATTTGCTTCTTGGGCCAAGCAAACCCTAAAGCAATTATATTTGAACTTTTAAAATGAAAATGGAATTTAAGGGGGAGGTATAAAGGGAAAGCAAAATTGGTGTATCACATTAGTCTGGAATAGAGACATTTTAAAAATGATGCTTTTGAGCATATTGAGTGCCTGCAGTTCTGGGCTGGGTCCCTGGGGGCCAGAGTAAGGAGAAATGGTATTAAAATAACCTCAAGTTAGAAGAGTGACCAGACACAAGTGAAATGAGGACTTATAAAGACATACATGCAGCCGAAAGAAGGAACCACATGAAACAAATAGACAGGAGAGATGACTTAGCAAGGGCAAATGGACTCTGAGCCCTAGATCTGATCATGATCCTGCGCAACCCCAAAAGCCCAGGAAACAATGGAATCCTCTTAGGATAGCCTGCTTCTGAACCACCTTTCCTGCCAGTAGCCTCCCAAATATCTGGCCGAATGCCTATGCACAAGCTCCCTCAAATGCACAGGCTGAATAGCCTTGGGACTTTGGTGACCTGCTCTACCTTGACTGTCCTGTTTGCTTCCTTCCCCTGCCCTGATCCTTCCTTTTACATTTTACAGCTTCTCCAGAGAAAGCCCTTTACCAGAAGCTCTGCCTTGCTTCCCATGCCTAAGGCACCCTGAATTACAGACATCCTCTTTCAAGTACCTCCAGCATTTTTCTGCATGACGTAGGTTCTCCGTTCAGGCACGAACCCTGTTCCATTTGCCAGATGATCACGAGCCCTCCCATGAAAGTTAACATAGCTTAATAGCCTCTGTATCCCTGGAGCCTGCTGTAGGGTCTGACGTATTCCAGTCACTCGGAAATGTTAGATGTGCTAATGAGGACGTCACCATTCACTGCCAGATATATTAATCCATACATCTTCATATATCTAAGATATACAAGGGGGTATGGAATTTAGAGGAATGGAAGATGCAATTAACATTCAGGTGACCATCTTAAAACCTGAAGTGTGTGAGTGGATTGGCAGGAAAGAAATTGGTCTATAAGTCATAGGAATTTGCCCGATTATTGCAGAAGTAATCATTCTGGCAAGAACACAAAATTATGAAAAATAAACTCTAAATTTCTTGTATGAAAGTGACAAAGAATGACATTGGGGAAATTTATAATAATGATAAGCAATTGCATTTGATCCTTTAAACCACATTTTTTGTGCCCAAACAGGTGACATGAAGAACATTAATCGCCTGAGGGGCTCCATGAAGAGGGCTCCAGGATCAAAAACAAATCAGGGCCATAGTGCCTAACACAGCCTCCCCTTGGGAGCACCACCAATGCATGGATGGAAGTCTGCAGCAAAAAAAATATGTTTAACTGTTGAACTTAGTGTTTCTGTTTTCTCTTTCTTTACAATAACCACCAAAATACATCATCCCTTATACTCTATAGAACATCCTTTAGGAAATGCTGCTCTAAAGAGCTTAGGGACTGAGGCAAGGTATGTAAGGAATTACTGTTTTCCTTATACTGAGCTGGTGACTGAGACTTGAGAAAATTGATTTGTTTAGGGTCCCACAGATTCTAGCAGAGGAGCCATTCACTAACAAATTCCACATTTGTTATTTGCTGTCAATACATGCCGGGCATTGTGTGCACACTGGGCCCCCAGTTCTAGAAGCAGGCTGCCTTCCTAACCTCAGGTCACAGAATCCTAGATCATTAGAACTGAAAACTTCTACAAGAGACGGTGAGTGCAACTGCTTCACTTTCGGAAGAGGAAAGGGAGTCTCCTTAAAGGTAAACAACTCCCTGAGGCTTTAAAGATTAAAAAAGAGGCAGAGCTGGAATCCCAAGGCCGAGCTTTGTCTCCGTATCCCGGTTTACACAGTGCAACCACTCAGCCTCCAGATAGGCTCACAAAATATACAACTTAATGTGCTTGGAAATCTTATTTTTCATTTCAGCGAGTTTTTGATAGGATTCCAGAGGCAGCACACACCCAGATCAGGATGGTGTTGTCTCTGCATGGAAAATATTAAGAGACATTGCACTTTTCATCATTTCCCTGGCATATTTTTCACAAGGGCACTTGAAGCTCACAAAGCTATTTCCATGAGCAATCCAACTTTTTGATTAACTATAAATGATACATTTTCAAAAGTGAAGGTGTATTTTTGCTGTGAATTTCTGAATTTCATGTCTTGAGTAGCTGAGACTGTTTTTGTTTTGGGAAATTCATGTGGGAAAATTAACTTTTACGAGCCCTGAATTTCCCTCCAGAGAAGTGGTTCTTCCTTTTGTCTACAGATCTGATGAAACATATGAGTCCTCTGTCCCGGAACAAAAAATTGCATGATAGTACACAGTGTTACCCACCATTTCAGAGGGTTCTCAAGCCCCATTAAAACCCCTGCTCTAGGATGTGACTCTGCAAATCTTCTATGTACCTGCTTAACTTCCACTCTTGATATTTAGGACACCCACATTCTACTTGTGAGCTACAATAAAGAAATCGAGAAAAGGACTAAATATATAGGTCCCTGAGCCAGGAATGACTAAAATGTACTTTCAAGTTTCCCCTAAAACAGCTACAACAATCATAAACCATTAACAGCAACTATAAGGACAAATTTCTACAATAGGTATTTATTTATATGATTGGGCTGTGATTTATTTAACCATCCTTAGATGAGTGGAAAGCAGGGTATACTTTGTGTCTCCCAGCTCTTCTAAGACCCACCAAAAGGTAATGGAGAGGGGAATTTAAGGAGCAAACAGAGAGAAACAAAAGAAAATCTTCATTAGAGTGAAATTTGGAGTGATGCAGAAATCTTCATTAGAATGAAATCTGGAATGGTTATAAATCAAGACTGTGGGACCTCATTTTTTCTGCCCTACTTGGGATAATCCAAATTTCTTGTTTCCGAAATCAGGAAGACCAGCTTGACCTTTTCATCACATGGTACTGGTGGTCTCGTCAGCCTTCCCAACATCCTTTCCAACAACCTCCAGTGAAAACATCCTTCAAATGCCAGAAAGGGCATCCACTTTAAACAATTAATGTTTTCCACCAAATTAAGAGTTAAAAGTTAAAAAGTCAAATGCCAAAAATGAAGGCAAAGAAAATATGAAATGAAAGTCACTCTGTAGCTGGAAAACTCCCAGCATGTATGTATCATGTATTACTTAACAAAAGTTCTAGAAGAGCTCTGTATCCCATAAAAGCACCATCATTTGGACATTCCAGTTACAGATTTAATTTAAAACCATTATTATAGCAAATAAGGTTGTGTGGGAACTTGTGTATTCTGCAGAGTCAATCTATGGACAAACTTTATCATGGACTTTATTCTACTAGCTAGCTAAGGTGGGGGCAACATGAGCCAAATCAATGTTGAAAGAGAAGGGAAGTAGCATTTTCTTTGTTTCAGTCTATAACTATTCTGTGGGTGGGGGGGAGGGGGGGTCTGATAGGTAAAGACCCGCTCAAATTATAGGTTATGGCTTCCCCTCTTAAAATTCCTCAATTGAATACCCAGCTGAAGCTCTGTAGGAGAGGAATTTACCCAGCTTGGACCCTCACCAATTTCCTTCTAGGTCTTAGCAAGTTAAGTGTCAAGCTTTACAGCCAAATGCTGAAGGCAGATTCTTATAACAAGTACATACCTGTGGAAGTTTCATATCATTAATATCCCAGCTTAACATCTCTTTGTCCTCGGAATCAAAGTCCTCAGGCTCCATGATAGTCAGGTCACCCACGGGTTTTTGCCTATCCAACTTCCCGCAGAAGTGGTTGAGAATTTTGTTTTCAAAGGTGCTTTGTAGACTTGATCAGCCCACTCAAGCAGCTTAGACCTGGAGACTATTTTCTGACACTAAAAAATAAATGATAGTAATACTGACCGTTAAAGAGATACAAATCAGTGCTTGCCTGCCAGAAAAACCTGTTTCATTGACATTTTTTTCAAGCACCAGCATACAAATAAAAACAATGTAGAAGCCATTAGTGATCTTGTTGAAATAAAGCTTGACCATGGGGAATCAGAGGCACCATGATCATCGTTTTCACCTCAGGCATGGGCTTCCTTTCTCACTGTTAGACCCAAGTTGGGAAAGCCTGACTAGCAACCACTGTCATCTGCAGCCAGTGATTAGAAACTTTCCTCCATATTCCCTGGGGCAAGAGGAAGAACTGCTTGGAGTTGTTTTCATGGATATACTTTTGTACATTGGCTAACATGTGGTTCAAGTTACAAGTGGGAAACATCACAACAAAAGTTATCTAGAAGTATTTTTTAAATCTAAATTGCCACAGAGATTAATTTTCATGTCCTCAGTAAATCCAGTGTGCACTTTATGTCTTCAAATATTATCAACGGACATCCTCATCAGATTTGTCTAAAGTCTTGGCATTAAAGACATTTTGGACCTGATAATCCTTTGCTGTGGGGGGTTATCTTGTGCATTGTAGAATGTTTAACAGCAGGGGCACCTGGGTGACTCAGTGGGTTAAGCATCTGACTCTTGATTTCAGCTCAGGTCATCATGATGTCATGGTTTGTGAGATCAAGCCCTGAGTTGGCTCTGCACTGACAGTATAGAGTCTGCTTGGGATTCTCTCTGTCCATCTTTCTTTGCCCCTCCCCCCGCTCATGCTCACTCGCTCGCGCACGCTCTCTCTCTCAAAAATAGATAAACATTTTTAAAAAAAGAATGTTTAGCAGCATCTTTGGCCTATGACCATTAAGTAGCAATCCATTCTTTTGTTGTGACAACCAAAAATATCTCCAGACATTGCCAAATGTCCCCTGGGGGGCAAAACTGTTTGAGAACTACTGCTTTATTTTATTTTTTATAGTTTTTATTTATTTTTGAGACAGAGAAAGACAGAGCTTGAGTGGGGGAAGGGCAGAGAGAGAGGGAGACACAGAATCTGAAACAGGCTCCAGGCTCTGAGCTGCCAGCACAGAACCTGATGCGGGGCTTGAACCCACGAACAGTGAGATCATGACCTGAGCCAAAGTCAGATACTTGACTGACTGAACCACCCAGGTGCCCTGAGAACTACTGCTTTAAAATAGTGTTTCTCTACTATAACTCAAAGCACCCTTCAAGACTTTCCAATAGCAATCTCTCGTTTCCTTGCCCCCCTCAAGAAAATTCTATCTCACTTTACTTTGATTAAATTGTTTACGTAAATGTGGGGTGCCAGGGTGGCTCAGTTGGTTAAGCATCTGACTTCGGCTCAGGTAATGGTCTCACAGTTTGTGAATTCGAGCCCCACATCAGGCTCTGTGCTGACAGCTCAGAGCCTGGGGCCTGTTTCAGATTGTTTCTCCCTCTCTCTCTGACCCCTCCACCGCTCATGCTCTGTCTGTCTCTCTCTCTCTAAAAAAAAAACATTAAAAAATTTTTTAGTTGTTTATATAAATGATAGATATTCAAAAATGTTTGTGTAAACTGCATTTCCTCCCCCCCCCCATGAGAAATACCGCTCTAGTTTCTAATTGGTTAAAGGGGACTTACAAAAAAAAAGAAAGAAAAAAAGGAAGGAAGAAAGGGAAAAAAGAAAGAGGAAGGAAGGAAGGAAAGAAGGAAGAGAGGAGTTCTACTCCAAGGGAAAAAAACTAATCATTTTGCAGATGAAATATGTTTATTAAAACACAAAATGAAACATGTTTCTATGTGTGACATTTTCGTTTGCTGGTGCTCTTGTAAAAACAAGGGACATAATGATGTTGCATAAAACAATAATAAACTTGAACTTAGAGTTAGTTTAATGGTCTCCACTTTAGGATATTCCATGTGCTCTGTTCCTTAGTTATGTAACTTAACTATATAACCCTAATACTTGTCAATCACTGAGATACACTGAAGGAAAGTATATGGATATAGAAGAGTGTTGACCTGAACGTATACCCATTACATAACAAGCTAATAGGGGTCTCTTCACTCCCTATCCCCCTACCACACTCACCTTATAACCTAGTGGTCAAAGACTCAAAGAGCATGAAGTCCATCACCTTCATTTTAAACACTGCCTTGCAAGGTTAAATCCCCAGGAGTTTTAAATCAAATTCTATGTTTGGGTAATAAACATTGAGTTACCGAAGAAATGCTGCCACAGACGGACTTGAATTCAGAATATTTAAATAACAAGTCTATGAGAAACAAAGATCAAGTATAAATGTGATGGCAACAGATTTATGTACTTACCTCTTTGAACATTAACAACAGTAAGTCAGATGGTCTAAAATGTGTTATAGCTAGTTGGGACAGATTGGTCTTTAAAAAAAATAATACCTTGAATAACAAGATTTGTATCTCAAAAATTCAAAAGCATTGTTTTCAGCCTATGTGACATAGACATAATTCTTTTCCTTTTAAATCAAGGGGAGGGGAGGCACACCTGGGTGGCTCTGTCACTTAAGCACCCAACTCTTGGTTTAGGCTCAGGTCATGATTTTATAGTTGATGAGTTTGAGCCCCAAGTCAGGCTCTGTACTGACAGCCTGCTTAGGATTCTCTCTCTCTCTCTCTCTCTCTCTCTCTCTCGGCCCTGTCCCTTCTCTCTCTCTCCCTCTCTCTTTGCCCCTTCCCTTCTCTCTCTTACTTTCTCTCAAAATAAATAAGTTAACATACACACAAAATAAATCAAGGTGGGGGAATAACAAATCTTGCTGCATGAAAGCTGCATGAAAGCTACATTGCTCTTTTGATTTTCTCCGATATAAATTTTTTGCCAAATGATCAAACATTTACTATTTCCCCAAAAGTTGAGAACAAAACGTAGTAATGACTGTTTGCAGCCCTTCAAAAATAAACTCAACTCAGTTTTCCTCCAGAATTAAAAACAATAAATCATAAAGACTTCCTTTTTTTTTTTAAAGCAACTTGGGCCGAAGTATATTCAGATTTCATCATTTCTACAGAGAACCAAAGCAAGTAGAACAACTGAAATTCTGTATGACTGGGGTGACTATGGTACCATTCCTTACATTCGCCTCTCTTCAGGATTTATGGCTTCCTTACCTTCCGACTTCTTATGGAGATGCAGTCAATATTGTGTCACAAAAATCTCATCTCTGGTTCAGGTCCCAGCAGGTTCTGGTCATTTTCTACGCAGGAGCTGCTGTTCCCTAATCCAGGTCAAGGTACGCTATGCTAATGAGCTCTGGCAGTAGTCCAATCAAAATCCAGATGCTCTCCGCGACGGGTAGGGAAGAGCGATCCAGGGAGTCACTTAACCAGTCCACTTGTCCCCAGCAATGTGATGGATATTCTATAATTCACCTCTGAGTTCTTCCCTCCTTTATGTTAAGAGGGAATCTTAACTGAAATAAGCATTGAAAAGAGCCTCATGAGGAAGTATAGGTGTTTTGCTGCTCAAATCTACCCAAAGCAGATTTTAATTCTCCTGCCACTTATCCCTGTCTGTGTATGAGAACAGACAGAGAGAGGTAGGGAAATATCATGCTGATGGATCTTACCGGAATAGATATTGGATTGTCAACATTCCTAAACCAGAAATGCTAAAATGCTATTTTATACCTACCAGTGATGCCCCCACTAATTCTGAGCGTTCCAATCCTCTCAAATAATACCATTCTTGAGGCAACTCGGTGGCTTAGTCGGTTGAGCATCCGATTCTTGACTCGGCTCAGGTCATGATCTCACAGTTCCTGAGATCAAGCCCCACATTGGGTTCCATGTTGTCAGCACGGAGCCTGCTTAGGATTCTCTCTCTCTCGCTCTCACTCTTTGCCTCTCTCCCACTAATGCTCTCTCTTAAAATAAATAAATAAAAACTTAAAAAAATAATACCATTCTCCCTTCTAGAGATGTCCTCAGGTGTCTGGGCACAGCCCAAGTCAGTTTAGCCCACCTGCTATGTCCCAGGCTGTCTGCTAGGCTCTGGAGATACAAGGGAAAATTAAAGCCATTAGGAGGTTTAGTAGTGGAGGGGCACCTGGCTGGCTCAGCAGGTTGAATGTGAGACTTCAGCTCAGGTCATGAACTCATGGTTCCATTAGCTCAAGCCCCACACTGGCCTTGGTGCTGTCAGCTCAGAGCCTGCTTTGGATCCTCTGTCCCTCTCTCTCCATGCCCTCTCCCTGCTCATGCTCTCTCTCTCTCAAAAAAGAATAAACAATAAAAAAATTTAATAGAGGAAAAGATGAACAAAAACACTAAATAAGCTGAAGATAATGCATGGAATAGAGGCAGTCTAGAAAGAAGTTTGAAGGGGAAGGTATGAAGCTGGAGGGAAAATAATCTGGGGAAACTTCTTCCACCATTGTGATGCCTGATCAGCCTTTCGAGGGACAAATGGATATTTGTCAAGGCATCAAAGAATGGAAGAGGATGTTCCAGGTTAGTGGCAATACTGTGGGCAAGGTAAAGTGGTCTGGAAAATGCGGTGTGCTCAGCATTAAGAGAAGTAGGTGCCTGTCAGGAAGGTCCTGGCCATGTAAGACAGGCTGAGGAGGAAGGGATGAGCAGGCCAGAGGGCAAAATCCTCAGGAAGACGCTCGGCAGTCTTTGGCAATGTTACGAAGTCTTTCAGGTCATGAATGAATTTCTCTTCCTTCTGGAGGTTGGGACCCTGAAACATTTTCTGGTGCTTTATCTTACTAATCTTGATCTACTTTTTGTAGTCCCTCCTTGGTCAAGGTGTTCTTTCAACATCTCCAAATACTCTGTAGCAGGGCAAAGCCTAGTGCTGTGCCAACTGGCAAGAGAGAAAGTTCTACACGGTCCATTTCCAGAATCACAAAGCAGGGCCAAAAATGGATTTTAGACCTGAGAGATAATAAATTGGTTAACTGGCACACCCATCGTGATATCCACTCCCTTAGGTCTTCTGCCATCCATGTCTGAATCCTATCCATCCCTCAGGAACCTCCCTGATCCTTATGGATCCTCCCATAGTATTTTAGAACACACGGCTTCTCATTTCTGTGGTGTTCCAGAACTCTTAACCGAATGACATGCTGTCTTAGATCACTTAGAACTAACATCTTCTTCTAATTATAAAATAAAATCACAATATTAAAAAAAATCATGTTCTCATCTCCTAGATATCCCCATTTTTAACATTTTGGTCATGTCCTTTCAGACTGGTTTTCCCCCACATACATCACTAAACACAGATACTACTTTGCAGAATTATAAGAGTATATGTACATACTATTATGTTTACTCTTTATGAGTTTTAGTCCTGGCCCCCCCCCCACCTCCCCCAGCTAAGCTGCTAGTTCCTTTATGGAGAATTGGTATTTCCACTTCCTGTCTCCTCACACAGTGACCTGCTGACACCCTGTGCAGCATCACATCCATCCTCGTCCCAATAACCAACCCCCCCCCCAACACAGGAAGGAACCGAGGAGCTGTCTCCACACTCTGATTGGGCTGTGACTGAATGTCAGACTGGCAACAGCACTTCTACCTTCTTAAGGCCAACATCCTACCTTTCATCCAGATTCTCCTACTTGGATCTCCATCATTGTTATTAATGACAACAATAATCATGGCCACTTCCCTTGATGGCACACTTACAACGTTGTCAGGTGCCATGCTAACACCTGATCCTTACAGGTCCCCTATGTGGCAGATGCCATGCTTATCATACCCCCTTGACAGAGGAGTCAATCAGGGCTTACGGAAATGGTATCTCACAAGCGTGTAGGCAGCAGAGCTGGGGCAGAACTCAGATGAGCCGGCTGGCCATGGTCCTACGTGAACCACCCAGTGCTGTTCAGAGTCTGGAGTCTTGTCTCTGCTCCTGTTTACTCAGAGCTCCACCTCGCTCTTTTCAATCTCTGCCTCCTCCCTGAAGACAAGAATCTTGCCCTAAAAGCCAGGTGCCCAGAAGCCCTATTGCTTGGTGACTGATCACAACCACAGAAGCTTAGATTTCTCAGTTCCTCCGTCTTGCATTCCCTGACACTATGGGGGATGCCTCCTGAGGTCATTCTGGTTTCTTTCATTGGAGGTGGTGCTTTAGGCATTTTTTAAGGAAAGTTCATCTCTGTATAGGACTGTCCCATGAAAATACTGTTTCCCCAGACACTAAAGGCCAGCAACATATCCAAGTCACAATGTCAACCACAGCCTCCTACCCCTATATTTCCAAATGTTTAGAGAGGGCCAAGGAGAGAGCAGCATTGTACTTCTTCTGCTTTAGGACAAGTATGACAGACCCTTAACGCAGACCCTCAAGGTCTAGTTGCTTGCCTAGACTACCACCTGTGGTTTCTAATCCATAGCCTTTAGACACCTTGCTGCACTAGATGAATAAGTTTTTCCAGCTTCTGCGACTGTGTCTATCTACCCAGTGCCTACCTTATCTCAGTAGAAGTTCCAGGCCCTACCTCCACCCATTTTCTGGTCCCTCTACCATGAACTAAGCCATTTATTTAACCCTTATTGTATGTCAGGCATTGCTCTAAACATCGTATCCTCACAACAACCTCATGAAGTACAGTATTATTAAGCTATATTAGTCTGAGAAACTGAGGCACAGAGGGGTTAAGTAACTCAATCTCTACAAGATCACAAAGTAGACAATCTCTTGACATCAGTAATCTGATCTTGGTCAAAGGAGAAATATCAACTGAAAACAAGGATGTTAAAAGGCATTCCCTTCATGATAGAGTAAATCTCTCTGACACAGCAGCCCTTTATGGTATCAACTATCCCTTGCCTCCTTACTTCACCATTGTTTTAGGAAACTGCTCTTCCCCCAAAGGCTGTCCATCAGAGTTTTCTGTCCCTTCCGGCATGGCACCCAGTCTGACCTACACAATCCTTCCCTAGAATTTCCCAAGTCAGAGGTGGAGAGATTGTTCTTTCATTTTGGATGCCAAATTATAAGCCTTCCCTGAAAGGTGTGTGGCTATATCTCTGCTGTCACATGGCAGAATCTGAGCAATGGGGGCACCTTGGTGGCTCAGTTGGTTAAGCATGCATGCACATGTGGGAGAATCTTGGTTTCCACTCAGGTCATGATCTCATGGTTCATGGGATCAAGCCCCACATCAGGCTCTGTGTTGACAAAGCAGAAGCAGCTTGGGATTCTCTTCTCTCTCTCTCTCTGCAGAAAAAGATAGACAAAGGGAGAGGCAGGAATGTGACCTGCATTCAGGCAAGCCTGTGGCCAATGCCAATTCTCTTGTTTGGAATTATGGGATCTACAAAATACCACTTACACTTTCACTCCTTTCAATGGGGTCTTTCAGGTCGCACCTGTTAAAGGTCACCTCACACATCTTCCATCTAGGTAAGCTTAAGTTTAGCCCAGATTTCAAAATAAACCATTCTCCTTTTATCTATCCTTTGAAAGGTGGGCGCCCAAAGGGACTTGTCTGATACCCACTTAAAGTCAGAAAAATGCTTCTTAATATCTCACCTTAGTCAAATGTGCAGGACACAAACACCTGTCATCATCAGCCCACTTAGACTCTTAACCTGCACATGCATTTTTTTAAATGTTCATTTATTTATTTTGAGAGAGAGAGCACAAGCAGAAGAGGGACACACACACACACACACACACACACACACACAGAATAAAAAACAGACTTCAGGCTCTGAGCTGTCAGCACAGAGCCTGATGTGGGGCTCAAACCCAGGAACCAAAAGATCATGACCTGAGCTGAAGTTTAAGCAACTTGGCCAGCCAGGAGCTCCCACCACGTGTAGTTATTAAAGCAGGTAATCAAAGGACTTCTTGGAGCTCTATTTTCTGTGCTTTGCAAAACTGAACTTTGGATTTTTCCTTTAGGGTTTCTTTAAAAAAATTCTTTTAACGTTTATTTATTATTGAGAGACAGAGAGCATGAGCAGGAGAGGGGAAGAGAGAGGAGGAGACGCAGAATCAGAAGCAGGTTCCAGGCTCTGAGCTGTCAGCACAGAGGCCGACGCGGGGCCCAAACTGCGAGATCATGACCTCAGCTGAAGTCGGACACCCAACCAACTGAGCCACCCAGTCACGCCTAGGGGTTCTCAAATCTTAAGTCATTTGTGGCTCTCATGTGGAGAATTCTCCAAGTTCTATATAATATTCTTCAGTTATAAACCACCCTGCATTATCTTGGATTCGCATCTGAGATGCGTCTATTCTGAGCAATAAAAGGCTGACTTAGTGTTCTCTTTTTCAGTCTCTGCGCAGACAAGACAGACATGGTTGACCATCCCTAATTGGTGGTTCAGGTGGGGAAGCCCCTGGATGTGATGGTGTTCTCTGGAAACTATTGTGAAATTTTAAAATACTGACTTTAGGGACGCCTCGGTGGCTCAGTTGCTTAAGTGACCAACTGCGGCTCAGGCCATGTTTTCGCGGTTCAGGAGTCTGAGCTCTGCATGGGACTCTGTACTGACAGCACCTCAAGCCTGTTTCAGATTCTCTGCCTCCCTCTCTCTCTGCCCCTCCCCTGCTTGCACTCTGTCTCTCCCCCAAAATTAATAAACGTTAAAAATTTTTGAAAAAATATTTACTTTAAGGGGTGCCTAGCTGGCTCAGTTGGTAGAGAATGTAACTTTTTATCTCAGGGTTGCGAGTTTGAGCCCCGTATGGGAGCACAAAGCTTACTTAAAAAAGGAAAAGAAAACATACTTACTCTAAAACTTGAGAGCTGTTCTACTTATAGAAACATGAGTGATATATATGTAATATCAAAAATCACAACCGTGAACCCAAATGTCAATCCCTTAAAAAAAAACAAAAGCAAAAAACAAACAAACTCTCAAATTAATAATAGTGGACTATTGGGACACCTGGGTGGCTCAGTCTTGGTTAAGCATTTGACTCTTGATTTTGGTTCAGGTCATGGTTTCATGGTTCATGAGATGGAGCCCCATGTCAGGCTCTGAGCTGATGGTGTGAAGCCTGCTTGGGATTCTCTCTCTCCTTCTCTCTCTGCTTCTCTTTCCTGTGAGCACACATGAGTGCACGCTCTCTCTCTCTCTCTCAAAATAAATAAACATTAAAAAAATAATAATGGGAGGGGCGCCTGGGTGGTCCAGTCAGTTAAGTGTCCTACTTTAGGTAAGGTCATGATCTCATGGCTTGTGAGTTCAAGGCCCACATCAGACCCTCTGCTGTCAGTGCAGAGCCCGCTTTGGATTCTGTTTCCCTCTATCTCTGCCCCTCCCCTTTCTCTCTCAAAAACAAATAAACATTTAAAAAATAAAGAATTGTTTGCTGTTTCCTATAAATATTTTGCTGTCCTTTTGTACTGAAAGGCAAGAAATGGCATGTCCTACAGCTTGATAACACTGGGAGTAAAATCAGAATTGAGGAAACTATTGTTTCTTAAATAATTTTGCATTTTAGGAAATCAATACCAACGTTATAAAATTTAAGAGTCACAGAGTAAAAAAAAAAAAAAAAAAGAATCATAGAATAGTCAAAGCAGGATTAGAATCTTACCATCTCCAGGAAGGAGTGAGGTACCCAAATTACATTTCATAAAAACTAAAATTTTTATGGTCATTTTCATAGAAACATGGTTTTATGGTTATTTTTCATAAATGTTAACATAAAATGTTATCTGTTAAAATGTAACAAGTTGTTACTGTTATTTGAGATGAATTAATAAATATTCCAAACTGTTTTCAGTTCTGTTGTCTAATATGATAAATGTGGGTAGAAAGAACCACATAATCAAAAGCTGTTGGAGGTTCTTATTAATTTTGAAGAGTGAAAACAGACCAAAAGTTTGACGACTGCTGCTGTAAAGTACTACTTCTTAAAATACCGAACCTTGGTCATCCGGAGAGTGGTTCGGGTGATATTCAGCACTCAGAGTGTAAACTGCCACATCTTTAGCCGGAGGTGGGTTCCTATCTCAGGACTAGAAAGATGGCGGGAATGGAGGGGGTTGGGGAGAGAGAGGGTAAGTGAAAGGGATGCCTTCAGTACAACTGCCCACCACCAAAGCCCATAAGACAAAATAGGAGGGCGGAGATCCTGCCCACAGTGAGGCACCCAGGACTGGGTCCAGCACACCCAAGCCCCCACCGCTTCTGACGGTTCCTGCTCACCTGCAGTGGAGGGAACCAGCGTGCCCTTTCGGAGATGTAGGACCAGGCACTGGGGTGTCCCTCTGTGGCGGGCTGTGGAGGGAGGCTCTAGCAGCTACCGTCCCCAAACAGAGCAGAGCAGGAGAGGGAGAGTGGTGGACGAATGTGGTAACTCAGCAGACTCAGTGATGAGCACACGCGAGACATTCCTTGAAGAAAACACCATCCCAGGGGCGCCTGGGTGGCTCAGTCGGTTAAGCGTCCGACTTCGACTCAGGTCATGATCTCATGGTTCGTGGGTTCGAGTCATGCATCAGGCTCTGTACTGGCAGCTAGCTCAGAGCCTGGAGCCTGCTTCAGATTCTGTGTCTCCCTCTCCCTCTGACCCTCCCCTGCTCACGCTGTCTCTCTCTCTCTCAGAAATAAATAAAACATTAAAATATATATATATATAAAAGAAAACACAATCCCAGAGAGAGTTGAGTGGAGTTGCGATCCTGCAGGTGGGGCCAAAGGCCAGCACATAACAGCCTCAATTCGTGCCACCCAATGAAGCCTGGCAAAATCACAGCTTAGATATTTGAAATGAAAGAAGACCGATAGGACACCTGAAACTAATATAACATATGTGGTAATGATACCTCTGTTAAAAAAAAAATAATAAAAAATAAAAGAATACTGAGAAAAATGCAACAAAAATGGTAACCACTCATGAGATTCTTGGTAGAGTTTATTTCCTTCTTTATATTTATCTGTAATTTTCTAAATTTTCCATAAAAGGGGCACCCAGCCGGCTCAGGCAAATGAGCATGTGGCTCTTGATCTCAGGGTTGTTATTTTGAGCCTCGGGTTGGGTGCAGAGATTACTAAAATAAATTTTTTAAAAAACATTTAATTTTTCTGCAAGAAATGTGCATCCTTTTCTATCATGATATTTCTCTCTTTTTTAAAGTCGGTGATACAAAGTAAAAATATCTACTATTTGTACACTTTATAGCAGCAGTGTTCAAACATTTTTACACTCTTAAGAAATCCTGAGAGGAGCGCCTAAGTGGCTCAGTTGGTTAAGTGTCCAACTTCGGCTCAGGTTATAATCTCACAATTTGTGCTTTGAAGCCCTGCATCGGGCTCTGTGCTGACATCTCAGAGCCTGGAGCCTGTTTCGGATTCTGTGTGTCTCTCTGCCCCTCCCCTGCTCACACTGTCTCTCTAAAAAATAAATAAAAACATTTTAAAAAAATAAAATAAAAAAAGGAAAGAATTAGAATCTCAAAAGGTTTGGCTTATGTGGTTACAATGTCAAGATTTACCAGATTATAAATTAGAGCTGAAAAAGTTTTGAAATATTTGTTAACTAATATAAAATAATAGTAATGCCCAGTATATTAAAAAAACTTTTTTTACATTAATTTTGAGAGACAGAGACAGAGCATGAGCAGAGGAAGGGCAGAGAGAGAAGGAGACACAGAGTCCAAAGCAGGCTCCAGGCTCTGAGCAAACGTTCAGCCCAGAGCCTGATACGAGGTTCGAACCCACAAACCACGAGATCATGACCTGACCCGAAGTCAGATGCCGAACTGACTGAGCCACCCAGGCGTCCCTAACCCAGTATGTTTTAACACAAATAGCACTTAGGTAAAAAATAATTGGATCTTCAAAACAAAAATTCATAGAATGAGTCACTGTAATAATTTTTGTGAATCTCTAATATCTAATCTAATAGAAAGCGGCAGGACATCTCATACCTGCTTCTGCGTTCCATCTGTTACCGTCCATGTGAATGTTGTGTAGGCTCTGGGAACCTCACTGCATATGTGTAAGAGATTTACAGTGAAGAAAGGTAAATAACATGTTAGAATATTCATGAAAATAGTTTTAATCTTGTAAACCTCCTGAAAGGGTCTGGGGGACCCCCAAGACTCGGTGGCCACGCTTTAAAAACCACCATTTTCTTTATACTATACCAAATACCTTCACAAACAAATCTCATTTGACTCACAAGAACACTTGGAATTGGGCATGTTTTTAAACAGATGAGGAATCTGAGAATCAGAGAGGTCAACCAGTTCATCCACCATCACATGGATTCCTGTCTTCAGAGTCTGAGTCTTGGATTCAATTCCAGATATCCATCACATCAACTCTGAGAAGCTTTTTAACCACCGGTCTTTTCCCAGAGCAACAGCCTGGGGGCACACTCAAAGATTTCTTTTGTACACAATAATTAGGATGGCTAAATATATGAACTCTAGAATGTGGTAGAAAAACAGAGATCCTGAGACTTGGGGAAAACAGAACATGACAAAGCGTAAACAAGCCCAGGTCCTGGCAGGCAGGAGCCCCAAGTTCTGGACGCCAACTCCTTCACTCATTGTGTGACTTGAGACAAAGTTCTTTACCTCTTTGAGCACCAGGATTGCCTCATCTGCAAAATAGGATGATGATATCTTACCTGCCTGAAGGCATGGTTTGGACCAGACGATTGCCCAAGGTCCCCTGTGGTGTCATTTACCAAAAATTCCAGTCATTTGGAAGGTAGCAATACAAACAACTAAGCTGAAATGGACTGTCCTTTTGAAACTATGGTTTCTGTAACACTTCCTTTTTCTCCAGAGTAATATTTGGAACTTGGTATTTATAAAAATGTATTTTAGTCACCTTTCTTGTAATTCCTTCTATCCTTATCCAAAAAACGTGGCCTTGAGAACAATTCTTGGAAATCACTTGAAAAGTTGCTATGTGGAGACCCAATGCAATTCAGCAGGCCCCACAAGTGTAATGAACGCCTACTGTTGTGCTGCATACATGTAAGATTCCAGCACGCACACCTGATTTTATTTCTGGGAATGCTACTTGATTTACACATCATGTACTTAAGCTGCTTATTTTTCCTATTTTTTTTTATTGTGGTAAAAAAAATACATAACATAAAATTTACTATTTTAACTATCTTTAAAGGTTTCTTTATTTTTGAGAGAGAGAGAGAGACAGAGCACAAGCAGGAGGGGGCAGAGAGAGAGAGAGGGACACAGAATTTGGAGCAGGCTCCAGGCTCTGAGCTGTCAGCACAGAGCCTAATGTGGGGTTCGAACCTACAAACCATGAGATTATGACCTGAGCCAAAGTTGGCCACTTAAACCGACTGACCCATTCAGGCCCCCCAGTTTTAACTATTTTTTAAAATTTATTTATTTTGAGAGAAAGAGATCACAAACGGGGAGTGAGGAGGAGGAGGAGAAAGAGAGAGAGAGAGAGTAGGTTCCACACCTAGCACAAAGCCCAACTTGGGGCTTAATCCCACAAACCATGAGATCATGACCTGAGCAGAAATCTAGAGTTGGATGTTCAACTGACTGAGCCACTCAAGTGCCCCATTAACCGTTTTTAAGTACAGTTCAGTGACACTAAATATATTCACACTGTTGTGCAACCATCACCAACATCCATCTCTACAACTCTTTATACCTTTCCAATCTGAAAATATACCCATTAAATAAGAACTCTCCTTTCCTTTCCGCCCTGGCAACCACCATTCTATCTCTGTCTCTATGAATTTGATAACTCTAAGTACCTTATATCAGAGGAATCATATAGTATTTGTCTTTTTGTGACTGGCTTATTTCACTTCACATAATGTCCTTTGGGTTCATGTAGCAGGTGACAGAATTTCCTTCTTTTTTAAGACTGAATCCCATTCTATATTGTATGCATACACCCCATTGTGTTTATATGTTTATCTAATGATGGACATTTGGGTTATTTCCACTACATTTAAGCTTTCCAAGCCTTTGATTAAACTCAGGGTGCCTAGGTGGGCCAGTCAGGTAAGCATCCGACTTCAGCTCAGGTCATATCTCCTGGTTTGTGAATTTGAGCCCCACATCAGGTTCTGAGCTGATCGTGTGGAGCCTGCTTGGGATTCTATCTCCCTCTCTCTCTCTGCCCTTCCCAAGCTGTTCTCTCTCTGAAAATAAATAAATAAACTTTAAAGAATAAATAAATAAAGATTGGAGAAACTCAACACAGATCAAAAAGAAAGGAACATAGAGCAGGAGACATGGCTCAGAGAAGTAAGCATGGCGTTCAGACTTGAGATGTAAATTCTAGTACTAAAACAAAAACCCAAAAACAGATTTTTGTCTGTTGTTTTTCCCTCTTTTCTAAAGAACTGTTACTAAATTGTGTCATAAGATCATGGAATGTACTGCATTTAGTTTCACATTCCACAGAAAATGTAGCAAAATTCCTGAAAAATTCCATTAACTTTATCTTTGAATATATCAATGTAGTGTACAATTAGGGAAACATTTTGATCTGAATGATCACACTTGATTTTACAACAATCTTACAAGATAGTCAGGGTGAGTTATTTGTGCAATTTCATAGATGAAGAAGCTGAGAATCTCAGCTGTCATCTCGTCACCAGCAACATGGGGTGGGGGGGGGAACACCACTGAGGTCTCACAAGTACTCCAGCTGTGTCTCTCGCCCCTGGCAGTAGCTGTGAATTAGCATTTGAAGTCACATCCTAAGTATGATTTCACTTCACCCTGAAGCAAAGAAATCTAAGCTAGACAACATCTTAAGATCCTTCTAATCTTGGGGCGCTTGGGTGCCTCGGTTGAGCATCTGACGTTGGCTCAAGTTGTGATCTTGGGGTTCATGGGCTCGAGCCTTGCATCGGACTCCTTTGAGCCCACTTTGGATCTTCTGTCCTCCTTTTTCTCCGCCCCTTCCCTTCTGGGGCTCCCTCTCTCAAGAAAATAAACACCCACACACACAAAAAGATCCTTCTAATATGATGATTTAATTGGACAGTTTTCCATGACAGTGAGTTCTTATTTTAAAATCTGATGTGTCTGTGGGAAAGCATGCCTACTAATGTATGTATTTAGTTAACAATGAAATCATCTCAAGTTCTGTTAAAGACCCTGCAACAGTGAGAGGAAATCAGCAAAAAATGACAGGGGAGGGTAAAATTGTACAGGTTGTGTAAGAAAAACATTACTCTTTGACCCACGTGCTTAGTTTAGAAAAAATAGGCATAAAGTTGATTACGTGTATGCTGGTTGGATTAAGTTGATGGTTGGCCCAAGTTAGGAGTACCTAGAGCAAAACTATGAAGTGGTCAGATTAATTGCCCTTTGAGTGCGCCAGGCTCCTTGCAAAGCCTTGGATTGTATCGTTCTCAGCTCTGCCCAGGGGCCCGGTGCCTTCAAGATGCCTGTCTACCCAGCCCTACCATGCACACTGAGTCCCTTTTCTGGATAATGCTCCTTCCTCTGCACTTTTACCTGTCTCTTCATCAAAACTTGCCTATTTGAAACTTCTAGCTAATAATGGCAGATTGTCTGTAGACATTTATTTCCCCTTCTTCCTCAAACCCATTGCTAGAGTAGCTGTAAAGGAATTTTAAATGCTATTAGGGCAAAAATTAACAACTACAAGAAAGGGGCAAGAAGGACATGGTAGAAGAGAGATTTCAGCGATTTCTTTGGAAAGACAAAGTAGACATCAAGGGCACCAACTTAGGAAGGGAGGAGTGTTCCAACTTAAGTGGAGGTGGATGTGGAAGCAAAAAGAAAGCCACTGGCTCACAGGCTGAGTGTCTGGAGACCCCAGGGACTGAAGAAGGACAGGTTTGAGTGAGGCAAAAGCACTGGTGGGAAGACTAGACAACTGGGTAGTTTTCCTTATTCCACTCATGAGATAATAATGCCCCCTCAGCCAACAGGAGAGGTGAGGTTTGTTCTTTTGGGAAACTGAACACTCAAGGGTTTAGATTTGGAGACACTGACCATTTGGGGACATAAAGAACAAGGGAAGGTGGAAATGAGCACCAGCCTGAAATTAGCTTAATTAAATGAATGTCTACAAATCAACTGTGGGGACCTCAGCCTTTGCCCCACCCTGCCCTCAGAAGATCAGCAATGAACCCTATGCCTGGACACCACTCAGGCTGTAGGAAATGGAGGGCCCTTCTTTTCTTCAGACATTGAACAGTTTTAGAAAAATGAAGTGCAAACAGTTTAGGGTTCCATAACAAAAAGGACAGCTCAATGACCAGTCCCCTAAAAGAGACTTCACCAGTCCACGAGTTTAACCTACACATGTAGAGCTACACATCAGCTTTTCAAAAAGTTATCTCACTCTTAAATATGAACAGTCAAGGATGACTACAGATTTGGAAAAAGCCTCTAACATGAAAGAGATTTAAAACCAACCAACTAACCAAGCTAACCAAGCCTTGGAGGAAGAAGAATACAGGAAGATGTTGCAACTATGCCATTAAAGTTCCTGAGGATGGGACAACCAAGATGTTACAGGAAAGTACTTTTTAGATGAGATTAATGTTTATATCAATAGACTTGAGTCAAGCAGATTACCCTGCATACAGTATAGGAGGTTCTCATCCAATCCATTGTAGGCCTTAAGAGAAAAAAGAATGATGTCCTCTGAGCAAGAGGGGATTCTGTAGCTAGACGGCTTTCAGACTTAAGCTGTAATATCAACTCTTCTCTGAGTTTGGCCTGCCAGCCTACCCTACACTATAGATTTGGATTTTTCAGTCTCTACAATCATGTGAGTCAATTCTTAAAAATGAAATATATATATATATATATTCTCTTTCTCAGGAACATGCTAACTAATACAGAGGTCTACAGGAAAAAATGAGAAGCAATGCCTTTGCAAGGATGGAAAATGTTACCAATTAGTGTGTGGCAAAGATTCAATAAGGTAAATTAATTAGGGGTACGTGGAAAACCATGCAAATAAAAAAATAAGGCAATTATTAATTCCAGGAAAAACAAAAGATTATACCTCAGCAATGAACAATATTGGTTTGTCAAGGAAATGTAAATGCCTATGATTGACTAGCCAAAAATGTTTGTATAATTATCTGAGGAGAAGGAAATGAATCAGTAAAATCTAAAACTGATAAGTTGAGAAACATGATGTAAACATATTGTTCAGAAACATGGAGATGAATGCTAAGAAAAATTGCCCAAAAAAGGATATGGGTAATTTTCTATGTGTACAAGGGTAGGAGGTTAAAAAAAAAAAAAAAGGCAGAAGAGCTCAAGTTTTTCATCATAAGCCTTTTTAACTATTTGAACTTATATTCAGGTATTATTTTGATAAAAATTAACTGCAAAATGCTTGCTCACTTGCAGCTCCATTCCTTCTGGGTTCTATTGCCAGGTAATTAATCTGATATAGCAATAAAACAAAGCTTGCCATGTTGTCTAATCCTATCAGATAAGTTATTTAATTTTTAAAGGGTTTCATTGCTATTGTACTAAAGAGAGTAACTGTAAAAATTTTAAATGAAGACAGGAAATATGTGTGAAGAGTGGAGAATATTCAGGGTTTTTGGTGAGTATGTTATTTGAGACCTAGGGTATCATGGTATCTCAGTAAACATCTAAATTTTTTTTTTACATTTATTTATTTTTGAGAGACAGAGAAAGACAGCACACAAGTGGGGGAGGGGCAGAGAAAGAATGAGATACAGAATCTGAAGCAGGCTCCAGGCACTGAGCTCTGAGTCAGCACACAGCCCAACAGGGGGCTCAAACTCACAAACTGTGAGATCATAACCTGAGCCAAAGTTGGAAGCTTAACCAACGGAGCCACCCAGAGGTGCCCCATCAGTAAACATCTAATATGAATTCTGATTGAAAAATCTAAAAATAAACTTGGGACGCCTGGGTGGCTCCGTTGGTTAAGTGTTCAACTTGGTTTCTGCTCAGGTTATGATCTCACAGTTCATGGGATGGAGCCCTGTGTTGGGCTCTTCCTTAGCAGCAGGAAGCCTGCTTGGGATTCTCTCTCTAGCTCTCTCTGTCCCTCCCCTGCTTGCAATGCATGCACGTGCTCTCTCTCTCTCTCTCTGAAAAATAACAAACAAACAAAACAACTCATGCTCAGGATTACTCTGAGTGTAGGGCCCCATCTGCAAGGTAGCATGTGTGTGTTTGTGCGGGGCAGGAATGGTCACAAATGCAGACCCTTGCATCTAAAATATTTCGTGCATTGGTTTCCCAGGAGACACTTGAAATTCAATGACTTTTTCATTTCCTTGGTTCTTGAAGCCTTTTTGATATTCAAGATGGTCTGCTAAAATGGAAATCTTCCCAGGGAAGGAGTGCCCCTTAGCAGGAATTACTTTGCTTTTACTATCGGGCCTGAGAATGGAAAATTGAGGGATGGGGAAAGGCTCAGGTGGTGGCCTCCCAGGACTAACTGCTGGCCAGGTTTTTGTTTTTCCCAGTAACCAACCCAGATCAGTGAGAAACTAGTCGTAGAGGTGAGCCTGATGCATTTGCAGTAGCAGCAACTGGCCAGGAGGTAGCAGCCCTGTGTCGTTCTGGAGCCTCAGCCTCTGTTCCCACTGGAGCCGTGGAGGGAGCAGTGCAGGGTCATCCCAGAGGCAGCTGAGCTGAAAGAGTAGGTTTATTCCATTGCTGCTGGAATGACAATGAGCACTCAGCAAAGAGGTGATCTCTGTAACCAATCACTAAGACCGCCTGAGTGGCTCAGTGGGTTAAGCGGTGGACTTTGGCTCAGGTCATGATAATGGTTCGTGAGTTTGAGCCCGCTGTAGGACTTTGCAGACAGCTCAGAGCCTGGAGCCTGCTTCGGATTCTGTGTCTCTCTCTCTCTGTCCACCCTACCCCTCGACTTGCTTGCGTGTGTGCCCACCCACTCCCTCTCTCTCAGAAATAAACATTAAAAAAAAAAAAAAAGACCACTCCTTTGAATACACCCTCAACATGTTTGCAGGTCTGGGTCATTCCATTCTCCGCTTCCCTAGACTTGGCCCATAGCAGCAAAAAGTGGCCAAAGAAAACATACTACTGTGTTAACTGCTCTCGCTTTAAACCCACGTCCACAAATACAAGAGGACCCTTACTCATCTTCTGTGTCCCCAGTGTGTTCGCTCTCACACTCTCTGCTAGTTGTCTATTTTACCCTTTCAACTCACTCTGCACACCTCCGGCGTCCCCACTCTGCTCATGGGTATGCTTCCCACTTCACAGAGGAAATGAAGCAGCTGTAAGAGAGCTTCCCAGGCACTCCTACCAACAGCCACACCCTGATAGTTGGCTTTCCCGCTTGTTAGTGTGGAGGAACTGTCTAGGCTTTTAGGGGCAACCCTACCTGTGCCCCCGATTGGAATCCCCTCTCATCTCTACGGGAACAGGACTCCAGCAATTTTCCGTCTTTTTGTCCACATCAGCTTTACTTTCTCTCCTGTGTTATTCTCATGAACACACAAACCTGCTCTTATCTGTCCCATCATTATATACAGTCTCTCTTTAGCCCCAATGCCTGTCAGCTTATGGCCTCATCTGTCTCCTTCCTTTTCCAGTAAAATTTCTGGAGTTTTCCATGCTCGAGGATACTGTCTCCATAGCCTTTCTCCCCATTCTTCCTTAAACCTGCTGCTATCAGGCTTTTGTTCAGACCATTCCAAAGAAACTCCTTCTGACCTGCACATCACCTAAATCCAACTTGGTCAACTCTTTGCCCTCATCTTAACTGTACCTATAGAAAGCACTTGACAGGGTCGCCTTGGTGGCTCAGTCGGTTAACCATCCGACTTCAGCTCAGGTCATGATCTCACGGTTCATGGGTTAGAGCCCCTGGTTGCGCCCTGTGCTGACAGCTCAGAGCCTGGAGCCTCCTTCAGATTCTGTGTCTCCCCCTCTCTCTGCCCCTGCCCTGCTCACGCTCTGTCTCTCTCTGTCTCAAAAATAAATAAACATTTAAAAATAAAAAAAAAAATAGAAAGCACTTGACATAGTTGATGACTTGCTTCTCCTGGAAACACATCCTTCCGTGGCTCCTGGGTCACCATGATCTGACTTCTTGTCCTCCTTTCTTAGTTCTTTGCTGACTTTTCCTCCTTTTCTCTCCAGTCTCTTAATCTTAAACTCTGTCCTTGGACTTCTTTTCTAAACATAATCCCACTCCCTTGGTGAGTTCCTCTAGTCTCCTAACTTTAAACGCCACTTGGATGTTATAGCTCCCAAATATACACCTCTAGTTCAACTTCTCCCTGGAGCACCATACTCTACACATCCAATTGACTACTCAATATCCACATGGCCATTTAATTGACACCCAAATTGATATCCTGATATTCCACTGTTCTGTCCATGGTCTTCCTGTCTCAATTAATGGCAGCCCTGCTAGTTTCTCAGGCCAAAATCTTCAGACATCTTTGACTCTTTCCTTTTTCTCACATCCCGTGTTTATTCCTGCAGGAAATCCTAAAGGCTCTACCTTCAGAATATATTCAGATTCCAATCGCATCTCACCACCTCCACCACTACCAACCCTGGACTAAGCCACCATCATCTCTCCCTGAATCAGTGCATAGCCTCCTAACTGGTCTCCCTGCTTCCACATGAGAGTTACTGCAATTTCATTTTAATACAGCAGCCAGACTGATCCTTCTATAAAAGGCCAGATCATGTCATTCCTCTGCTCTAAACTCTCCAAGGGTTCCCTGTTTTAATCAGAATAAAAGTAAGGTCCTTAGAAAGGTATATAGAACTCTAGACCAGCACTGTCTAATAGAAATATGATAGGAGAGGAGCACATGGGTGGCTCAGTTGGTTAAGCACACCAATTCTTGATTTCAGTTCAGGTCAGGATCTCATTGTCATGAAATCAAACCCAATGTTGGGCTACGAGCTGAGCATGGAGCCTGCTTGGGATTCTCTCTCTTAAAATAAATAAATAAATATATATATAAAATAATATATCTAACATAAAATATAGTATAATATATAGAAAACATATTATATAAATGCAATCTATATTATAAAATATATAACATATATAAATAATATATGTAATATATTAAACTTATATATATAAAATAGTACCACATGTGGCATTTTAAATTTTTTAGTAGTCATAATAACAAAGTAATAAGAAACAGGTGAAATGAACTTTAGTAGTATATATTTTTTCAAAATTTTTTAAGGGACACCTGGGTGGCTGAGTCGGTTAAGGTTAATGATTTCACCGTTTGCGAGTTTGGGTCCCAAACTGAGCTCTCTGCTGTCACCATAGAGCCTGTTTGGGATCCTCTGTCTCCCTCTCTCTCTGCCCCTATCCCCCCCCACCCCTGCTGGGAGGGAGACTGAGGATCCCATCAGGCTCCATGCTGTCAGTGCAGCCCAAGTCAGGGCTCATTCTCATGAACAGTGAGATCATGACCTGAGGTGAGATCAAGAGTGGGATGCTTAACCAACCGAGCCACCTAGGTGCCCCAATTTTAATAGTACATTTTATTTAATGCAGTATCTCTAAAATATCATTATTTCAACATGGACTCCATATAAACATTGAGAAATTTTACACTCTTGTTTTCATTCAATGGTTTTGACATGTGGCACGTCCTTTAATCATACAGCACATCTCAGTTTGGACTATACACATTTCAAGAGCTCGGGAGCCATGCATGGTTAGAGGTCACTGCGCAGGATAGTGCAGCTCAAACCCACATCCCTCAAAGGAGCCTCCTGCTCCCCTTCACCTGGCTCATTCAGCTCCTGCCCACGGGGCAGGCTTATACCTCGGGACTTTTGCACAGGCCATTTCCTCTGCTCTCCCTCCTCTTTCCCCCCATAACCTCCCAGATGCCTTTTTCACCGCCTCGCCTTCCCATACATGGCCATCCTACTTAAATGGAAACCAGCACACTTCCCACTCTGACACTTCCAATTCCTCTTACCTGCTTCCATGTTTTCCCCTAGCACTTACCACTTTCTAAAAGATCACATATCCATTAAGCACTCTATTTGCTCACAAGAGAAAAGTTCCACAAAGGCAAGTGCCCTTGTTTGGTGACATGTTCCTAGCACTTAGAAGAGTGCCTGGTGCATAGTAGGTGCTCAATAAATGCCTCTTCTTTCTTTTTTTTTTTAAGTTTATTTATTTATTTTGAGAGAGGGAGAGCAAGCAAGTGGGGGAGGGAGAGAGAATCCCAAGCAGGCTCTGCATCACCAACTCGAAGCCTGACGTGGGGCTCGAACCCATGAACAGTG
This sequence comes from Hyaena hyaena, assembly GCF_003009895.1. Classification (NCBI taxonomy): domain Eukaryota; kingdom Metazoa; phylum Chordata; class Mammalia; order Carnivora; family Hyaenidae; genus Hyaena; species Hyaena hyaena. Next base: position 175,484 of record NW_024081860.1, on the reverse strand, counting down.
AGATCATGACTTGAACCAAAACCAAGAGTCAGACGCCCAACCAACTGAGCTATCCAGGAGCCCCTCAATAAATGCTTCTTGACTGAATGAATTAAGGAGAGCATAATTTTATCTTCCCATGAGGGTTCTCACGGCTTGGAGCCAGCATCTCACACGATACACAAGAAGCGCTCATTCATCGTAGGGTGATTGAAATAGGAGCTGTTTCATCTGTCAGCAGTCGTTGTGAGAAAAGGCAAGGATAGCTCGATGCAGCAAGTACCATCTGAGTGTCCACTATGTGCGCAGCTGTGTGGAGTGGCCACACATCGATCCTAACGACGTGGCCCCATGTCCTATAGGCAGCCCTGAACTTCCCCCGGGCAGCTGCAGAGGCCAGAACCAACGCCAAAGTGGGGCAAATTGATAGAGACTAATTTTAATTTTTTTGGTAAGAAGCTTTGAATAATTAGCATCATTAAAAAGGAGTGAGACTGTGTCTTAAGAGATCTAATTATGGTCCCCAATCTAGAAGTCACTATTGCTGAGAGGGGGGCTCTGTACTGGGAGCCGGACTAAAGTCACCTTTACCAGTCTAAGATACTTGAGCTTAAATGTTAGTGGAGTAGAAATAATATGGGTTCGTTTTGTTTTGCTTTTTAGATTTTATTTTTAAGTAAGCTCTACACCCAACATGGGGTTCAAACTCACAACCCCAAGATCAAGAGTCTCATGCTCTATTGACGGAGCCAGCCAGGTGCCCCAGTAATATGGATTTTGACATCCAACAGTCTGGGTTGAAGTCTTACACTGTTTACCTGCTGCTATTTGTAAAATTGTTGTATTTTTTAGGATGTTACCTGAAATCTCCAGGGATTTGTTTCCAGATAATACATATAAAATGGTCTTCCACAGGAGTTGACATGTAATAGAAAGCAAACAACTTTTTTAACTTTACTTGGAAAAATTTCTCGTAGGTTCCAGAATTTCCAAAAATGTTAAAGCTCCTCCTCCCCCCCCCTTTTAATTCTCAAGTTATTTCTAAAAACCTGCTCCCACCAATGACTGCTCCCTAGGTCTTTTTCTATGGGCAACAGCAACAGTCACAACTTTGAACTGTGAAGAGCTATCTCATTTCATCTTTGCATCTTCTTCAGATAAGGAAATTGAGGGATGTTAATTAACTTGCCCAAGGCCACATATCTGGTTAAGCAGTCAAAAACACCTTAGGAGGGGCACCCGGGTGGCTCAGTCCACTAGTCAGACTCTTGGTTTTGGCTTAGGTCACAATCTCTCAGTTCATGGGTAAAAGCCCTGCCAGTGCAGAGCCTACTTGGGATTCTCTCTTTCCCTCACCTTGACCTTCCCCTGTTCAAGGTCTCTCTCTCTCTCTCTCTCAATCTCTTCTCCAAATAAATAAACTTACATAAAAAGAAAACCTAGGAAATTCCAAAGAATTTCTTTCACTAATCCATATTCATTCATTCATTCAGCAAGTATTTTTTGATTTATCAGTGTCAAGAGTTGTGTTAGGACTAAGGATGCTCTCTGCAAACCCCTTCTCTGCTTTCTGCGCCTTAGTCTCTGGACTAGGTTCAGGGCTTTTAACCATCACCTGTTGCCTTTCACTTAAGGCGTGGGCATCCCTTCTAGGCCCCAGTAATTTCTCTGCATGTGCTGTTGGTTTGCTGCTTTTCTCCCAAAGCTGCAATTTCCTCCTGAACTTATTCTATCAATACTGTGCAAATAAGCCAGTAATTGTCCATTTCTGGTTGGACAAAAAAGTGGAGCTTACATCTTACGCAGCAGCAGCTGCACATTAGCCAACATCTTGCAGGACACAGACTGTAGTCTGAGAACCTGGCATCTCTAAAGGCCCCTTTTTGTCTTCCTTGACTTCTAGTTTTTTCCAAATGCCAGTGACAACCAGTTGGTACTATGGGGGAGAGGGAAGTGAGTGCACACTGAAGCAGTACAGAGACATTGATGAGCAAAATAATGTTTGCTTGCTCCTTCCTTCTTCTCAAAGTTCTGACCGGACACCTCCTTTCAGGTCACAGACCCAGCCCATCATGGCTCCTCCCTGACCCCTCCTTAGGCCAACCTGTGTCCGGTGCATATTTTAAGGGCTCAGTCTTCCTCTTTCTATTCAGTATGATTTTACTCATTTGCTCCGGTCAAAAAAAAAAAGTCCTTAAACTATTTTCTAAATTACTTGCATTTTAGAAGTAGCCAGAAGATTATGAAAGCTTAAAAAGAACCAAGTGCAATTTACCCAACCCCAGTTTATGTAATATTGTAACATAATAGATTTCAAGTCCATATTTAAAACCTCTCCAGGTGCCTGCCTGGCTGGCTCAGTCAGAAGAGCATGCAAGTCTTAATCTTGGGGTTGTGAGTTCGAGCCCCACATTGGCTGTAACGATTACTTAAAAATACAATCTTAAAAAAAATTAAAAAATAAAAATAAAACCTACCATAGTCAGGTATGTCACATGGATGAGTTGTACTGATTTCATTATTTCTCGTCATGGGGAGGGGAAGGATATTAAACTAATGCTGGTAAATTTCTTAGCCTAACAGTCAAGAACCTCCCTGACCTAATTCTAAGTGACCTTTCTGTGTCAACCTAGACTCGAACACTGATTCTTCTTTATTTCAAGTCCTGACACAGTGCTGGGTACATGGGAAGTATGCAAATATTTCAGCCCCCTTCCAGCATTATCAATATGCTACCTAAGTATATAGTCCCTCTGAACAGTGAGCTCCTTGAATTCCTTACCACCACTGGTCTCGTTCTCCACTCAGTGCCACTCACTCATCCCAACAGTTGAACCCTGAGCCTTGTCACAACCAATAGCTCCAACTGCCTATAATCTCAAGGTCAAGCATTCGATTCTACCTCCCTGGTTCCTGGTGGCCCTCTCCAACCTTCTCCTCCCCCCCCCCCACTCCACCCTGACTAGAACCTCCAGTCCACAGATGTCCCAATGCATAACACCCCCTCGACTGCCTTATGTTCTTCCTCCCTCCTAATCATGCAACATGCTCATACTAAAACATTATTTGTTGTTTATGTGAAGTTCCAATGTAACTGGGCATCCTGTTGGTTTATTTGCTAGGCATCACAACCCTACAACTATTGTGGTAAGGTCTCCTCCCTAAGGAAAAAAAAACCCTCAAGGCAACCTGGTTACATGTGTACTACATGACAACATCCCTCACGACCTTGTAACATGAGACCACTTAATCAGACTACGTGTTTGTATGTTACCATATATGGGAGACAAAGAAGTGGAAAATATACAAAAACTACACCACATGGCGTTCTGGGCTCAGTCCTTTGGTACGGACCCAACTGAGCAGTGCTGGCCAGAATAGTTGCTTCCTGGAAAGAAAAGCCTCGTTGTCACAACTCTCTGTGCGAAAATCCTGCTACACTATAGTAATCACTGTCCTGTATAAACTCAACTTCTGTGGTCTCCTCCCTTAAAACTCCCTTGGCAAAACCACAGCTGTGAAAGCCCAACTTTCTGACACCTCTGAGTCCCCATCCATGTAGCCAATTGTGGCTGGCGAAAAACACAATTCCGCTGAAGAGATCTCACTTCAGATTCATGACTACAGACCTCAAAGGGGCCCTTCATGCTGCATGGAGAATCATTCTACTTACTAGGCTCTTGGTCAAGTCACTCTCTGTATTTTTGCCGTTTGTTTCTCTCCTCAAACCCTCTGTACTTTCTCCTCTTTCTCAGGGCCCTACTGAACAGAAGATCGAAGCACTCAGGAGAATTCCCAGATTCTCCTCACCCCACTTATATCCCAGTTTATTTGTATCCATCTGTGTCAACTTTCCTGTCTGTCACCTAAATTGGGAGTCAGCAAACCATGGACTGTGGGCCATTCAGGTCCACTCCCTATTTCAGTACAGCATGCCAGCTAAGGATGGCTGTTAGTTTTTAAATAATCAGGGTGGGGGTGGGGAATCACAAGAATATATTTTGCAACATGTGAAAGTGATCTGAAATTAAAATTTCTAAATAAAGTCTGATTGGAACATAGCCATGCTCGTTCGTTTATGTGCTGTGTGTATCGGCTCTAGACACACCGCTGAATAGTGGCAACAGAGACTGTATACCCGCACATACTAAAATATTTACTTGTCTGGCCCTTTGTAGAAAAGTTTGCTGACCCCTCATCTATCTGTGCTCCAATCCAAAGCCACTTAATCCCATTCCTCTTCCCTACTCAGGAATATTGCCATGCTAATTCCACCCAACCCTGCCTCATCAATTTTTCCCAGTCTGCTAAATCACTCCCATGCGCGTACCAAAAAGCTGTTGTTTCTCCAGTCTTAAAACAAAACCAAAATTTAAAAAAAAATCAAACCGAAAAATACCTCTTTCCGGCCTCCTTCTGCCCCTACTAGTTAACTGCTCTCATTTACAGCAAAAGTCTCCAAAGAATGATCCGCACCTGAGGGCCACGCTCCTTCTTCCCCACGTCTCACTTAAACCTTCCCCTCGACTCCACCGAGACTGCACTGCGCCCACCTTGGTCCCACGGCCACCGTGAAGCTGCACCAGTGGCCGGGTCTCACCCCCTCTTACCTGGTGTCTGTGTTGGGGGGGAGGGGACAGCAGGACACAGTGGATCGCTCTCTTGGCCCCAAAGCTCCTTTTCACTAGGCTTCCGAGACACCACACCCTCTAGATTTTTCTCCCACTGCCTGGGTGCTTCCTCATAATCTCTTCTCCTTGTTCCTCTTCTCCCCTTATCACCGGAGGCCCCAGGACCTCTGTCCCTACCCCTGCTCTCTAGGGCACAGGCTTCTGCAGGCTCTTATGCTCATGTTCCCAAATGCACACGCCCAACCCAGACCCCCGTCCTGAGGTCGGAGCTTCATTACCCAGCTGCCCACCCACCTGGCCAGGCCAGCATCTAACAGACAGCAGCATCAACATGGCAGTCCCCACGTCAGGCAGGGGCTGACACTCAGGCTCCTCTCCATCTGCAGCCTGTGTTCCCTCTTCTGGTGACTGGCAACCCCACCCTTCCTTCCAGGCCTCAATCCTTGCAATCGCTTTGACTGCTCTTCTCCTACCTATGCCACCTAGAATCCGCCAGGAGAGTCTGTTGGCTCTAATCACAATTTGTCCAGCAGCTCGCCGTTTCTCACCTGACCACCCCTCCACCTTATCATCTCTCAGGGAGACTAAAGCAAACTCTCCTGGCGGGGCTCCCTGCTTCCACCCTTGCATTTTTTTTAATGTTTTATTTATTTCTGAGAGAGAGAGGAAGAGAGACCGAGACAGAGACAGAGACAGCATGAGCAGGGGAGGGGCAGTGAGAGAGGGAGACACAGAATCTGAAACAGGCTCCAGGCTCTGAGCTGTCAGCAGAGCCCGATGCGGGGCTTGAACCCACCAACTGTGAGATCATGACCTGAGCCGAAGTTGGACGCTTAACCGACTGAGCCACTCAGGCGCCCCACCGCCCTTGCATTTTTAAAGGGAAGTCCAAGCATACCCTCCAGTGGCTCCCCATTTCACTCAGAGCAAAAGTCAAAACCCCTTAATGGCCTCCAAAGCTCTTCTTGATCTAGCTAGCTGCCTCCTCACCCCTCACCTCTCTGGCCCCATTTCCTGTCATCTCTCCCTAATTCAGCACAATATACCAGCCTGCTCACTGCTTCTGGGACAAGACAGGGCTGCTCCCTGTGGGGCTTTTGTGCTGGCTGTTCCCTCTATCAATGCTTTTCCCAACTTAGAAGCCTGGCAAACCTCAGTCACCTTCCAGGCTACGCAGATGCCACCTTCTCGGTGTGACCTACCTTGACTGACCTCCTTATTTCTCAGACCCTGCTCTACTGTATGACATCGCTATATTAACTTCTGACATATAAGGGTGCCTGGATGGCTCATTCGGTTAGCAAACAATTCTTGGTTTTCGTTCAGGTCATGATCTCACAGTTGGTGGGTTCAAGCCCCATGTTGGGCTCTGCCCTGGCAGTGTGGAGCCTGCCAGGGATTCTCGCTCTCTGCGCCTCCCCCACACTCTCTTAAATAGACATATAAACTTAAAATAATAAAATAAAACAACTTCCGACATATTTTCCTAGGTACTTACTTATTTTGCAACATACTAAAACAACTTCACAAAACAACACATTTTGGTCTGTTTGGTTCTCTTCAATTATTTAATGCCAAGTGCTTGAGACCAACACACACTCAACAAATACCTGTTGAATGAATTGCATGTCTAATTACTACATGATTTCATCTTTGTGTTTTTACTTAATTTTTCAATAGCCTTGAGAGTAGGCACTATCTCCAGTTACCTTGTTAAAGTAACTGAGCAAAGAGCCCATTGAACTGAAATGGCCCTCAGGCCTTGGTGGCCTGCCTAAGGAAACCAAACCTAAGCCCATAGTGCCTCAAGGTAAAGAAATCAAAACCTAAAGATAATCAATCACAGCCAATTAGGCTTTAAGCGCTAGCCAATCAAATAATTTCCTTTCCATGCTTCACCCCTTTCCCTGAATTAAGTCCCCTGCCTCTGGTCAGCAGAGCTCTCCCAAGCACTTACAGTGCGGGGCTGCCCGAATTAAATCGATTTTTGTTCCCTGACTCAAAAACTGTAATGTACCTCAGTTTGTCTTTTAATGACCTGTCAGGATACCAATGTTCAAAAAGTTTAAGTCGGTTGCACAAATCACAAGTTATTGTTCGAAAGTGAAATTGAGAACCTCAATGTTTTTTTCACCCAACATACTGTGTTGTTTCCAGCTCTCCGGAGTGGCTGCCTGCCACCTTCCTATTTGTGAGGGCTCAGGGAATGCCAGGTTTGCTCAGACCCAAGCTGCACTCTAGGAGTCCACCAGGAAAGCAAGTTTCTGCAAACCAAAGCAAGACTTCCCAAAGTAAGAGCACAGGAAAAGTTAGGAGTGGGCCCTTGCTCATAATTATAATTCCATTTGTTCCTAAAACAATTCACACCTTTAAATAACATTAACTTCAAAGTATTTAAATAGGTTGGAATCTTTTAAAAATACACAGGATATAAGAGATCACTTACTTGTGTCAGGTTTAAAGGTTTCCTCGATGAAATTGTAGTTGAAAAGACTCGAGATGAACTGGATGAGGCCTGGCTGGAGATTTGGGGCAAAGGGAAGTGCTGGAGAATTAAATAAAAAAAATTAAAAAAAGAGGGAAGGGAAGACAGAAAGAAAAAATAGAGGGAAAAAATGTTACCTAAATAATTTGGACAGATCACATTCCCTAGGCCACCAGAGGCTGATGATCTCGGAGAACCTTTCTCTGTTTTAGAAAACCTAAAGACTATTTAGAGCACGCGATGCCTTTTGCCTTCAGGAGAACTAAACGCTACAGTCCAGGTCAAGATTATCTTACCTAGAAGAGAAAATCAGGACCAAACCAGCAGAAAAGCTGCTATCCATCCCAAACTCAAGCTCCTCCCACTTCCGCCCTGGAGCCCTCAGATTTGCATCAGAAGCTTTGGAGGAGGGGGTCTAGGGAGCCTGGTAAACTGCCATGCTGTACCCAAAGGTACACTCACCCTCCAATATGTGGGTATCGCTGGATTTGGCCCTAAGATTTGTAGGGAGAGGGGAGGAAGACAGTTTTATATGTTACCATTAGTTCTCATTAAAACTGCAGAATCTCTACTAGTTAATAATTAAATACAAGAAACATCAATCCAGCAGTATTAGTATTATGCATTTAAAAAAACATATGCTGCAGATAACTAAGTAAGCATTGTTATTGTATTAATAATGCAATGTGAAAAAGGATAGATAGGACACTTTAGTGGGCCTGGAGAGCCCCGAGCTGTCTTTCTTCCTCATTGCTCCCGAGCTTACTTGTGTTAGCAAAAACAGTAGGTAGGCACATAACCAAAAGGCAAACGAGGGTGTGGGGGTCAGGGCCATTTAGACTGAACTGCCCCTCCTACCTAAGATAATTGCATTTAAAGGGCTCCTTGAAATTGTTAAATACAGACCTTTTGAAAAAGAATTGAAGTGATTCCCAAGGGAAGGTGCCTGGGTCTTTTACTGACCTTCAGAACTCAAAACCAGTTCCTGTTCAGGAATTGGCTGCAGGAGAGATGGCTAATGCAACTCCTTCAACCCAGGTAAAGCTCCCCTGAAGCCCCAGGACCCATGATTCTGGTGTGTCTGCTCTGTTTTTTTAAAATAAAAGTTAATAGGAGAAACTGGTGGCTCAGTTGTTTGAGTGTCCGATTCAGCTCAGGTGGTGATATCATGGCTCATGAGTTTGAGCCCAGCATCCAGCTCTCTGCTGTCAGCACTGAGCCCGCTTCGGATCCTCTGTGCTCTTGTCTCTTCTCTCTCTCTCTCCTCTCTCTCTAAAAAAAACCCAAACATTTAAAAAAAAAAAAAAGTAAGGGACGCCGGAGGGCTCAGTTGGTTAAGTGTCTGACTTTGGCTTAGGTCATGATCTCACAGTCCGTGGGTTGGAGCCCCGCGTCGGGCTCTGTACTGACAGCTCAGAGCCTGGAGCCTGTTTCAGATTCTGTGTCTCCCTCTCTTGCTGCCCCTCCCCCACTTGCTCTCTGTCTCTGTCTCTCAAAATAAACACATAAAAAATTTTTTTAAATTTAAAATTTAAAAAATGTAAGTAAAACAGTTAAGTAAAATATTCACTCAGTAGGATTAAGTATTTATTTGGCTAAATAAATGGGTAGTAATCTAAGGTCTAGGTTTTGACCCCCGGCCCCCATACTTGATGTTGGAAATATTGAGACTGATCCCTTCACAAATGTCTTTATTTGACCCTCGATGGAGCAATAGAATATGTTTGATTAAAATCTGTTCAAAATGTGCTAACCTAATGTAAGTTAGGAAAACAGATCTTAGATAAAACTTTCCTGAAAGTCATGATTATAATTGGAAAACTTGGCTTTAGTTTTGAGCAGTTAGTCTAAAAAATGATGTCATGGAGCTTGCAATGTGGAGTGAGCTCTAATGTGTTAAATAATATACATGCTCAGTTGCCTTTTTGTTAGACATCATATCAGGCAACTGGAATTCAAATCCCGGCTACCCCATCTCACCACTTATAGACCTTGGGCAAGTCACTTGACCTGTTTGCATTTCATCTGCAAAATGAAATTGATAATACATCCCTGCCTCACTGGTGAGACTAATGTGGCTAGAATGACTGTATTAAATATCTCTATGACCCTAAATCTCTGTACAAATGTTAGTTATTTTTAACATCAACTACTGTAATTGCCAAATGGTGAATACTGGCCAACAGCTACACAGGATTCTTCCTAATCCCTAGAAAGGAATTTTCAAACATATTTTGTACTGTTATATTTTATTATTCCCAGTAAATGGACAATAAGAAAAATTTGCTAATATCTTTGAACTTCCATTTATGACCACAAAAGAAAACAATTTACATAAAGCCTAAATGTCTTCATTGCAAGTATGAATGGCAGAAAAAGATTGAAATCAACCTCATTGTCCCCCAACAGGGCTTGATAAAATAAATTATGCTTCATCCATCCTATAGAATACTATTCAGCTTTCAAAAAATAAAAAAGGGAAGCTCTTTAGGTAGTTATACAAAGACCTCTGATATATCTTGTTAAGTTGGAAAAAAGGAAGATGCAGACCTGTATGTTTGTTATGCTATTATTTAGATTAAAAGGGGGTTGGGAAAAGAGACAAACTACTTCTAAAATTTATATGGAAATGCAAAGGGCCAAGTATAGCCAAGGCAACCCTGAAGTAGAACAAAGACAAAAAATTTATTAAAATTTTTTTAATGTTTATTATTTTTTTTAGTTTTTGAGAGAGAGAGAGAGAGAGCATGAGCATGAGTGGGGGAGGGGCAGAGAGAGAGGGAGACACAGAATCTGAAGCAGGCTCCAGGCTCTGAGTGGTCAGCACAGAGCCCAATGTGGGGTGGGGCTTGAACTCACAAACCGCGAGATCATGACCTGAGCTGAAGTCTGAGGCTTAACTGACTGAGTCACCCAGGCGTTCCTAAAAAAAAGTTTAAGTTTATTTATTTTGTGAGAGCGTGAGCCCAGAAGGGGCAGAAAGAAAGGGAGAGAGAATCCCAAGCAGGTTCCAGGCTTTCAGCATGAAGCTTGACACGGGGCTTGATCCCATGAACCATGAGATCATGACCTGAGCCAAAAGGAAGAGTAGGATCCTTAACCAACTGAGCCATCCAGACACTCCAAAGATAAAAGATTTAAACTATCAGACATCATGACTTATTATGAAAAAAAAGTTGAATTCACTGAAACAGAGATTTGAAAACAGATGCCAGGGACTTGTAGGTGAAGGAAATAGGAGGGGCCGGTATAAGGATACAGACTTTCAGTAGAAGATGAACACAGTCTGAGAATCAAATATGTAACAGGTGACTTGAGTTGATAACACTGTGTGTATGGCTGAAATTTGCTAAGAGAGTAGAACTAAAATGTTCTCAACAAGAAATTAAATAAATAAATAAATAACGAATAAATAACTGTGAATATGTGAGATGATGGGTATGCTAATTAAGTTGGTACAATATATGTCAAATCATCACACTGTACGTTTTAAATATTTTACAATTGTATTTATCAATTATACCTCAATAAGGCTGGGGGAAAGAGATACTATAAAGCTCTAGTAGTTAAATCTGTGTGTTATTGATGCAACAAAAGTTAACAGACCAATAAACAGAGTAGAGTCTAGAAACACACATATGGGCCACTGATTTATAACAAAGGTGTTACTGTAGTGTGGTAGAAAAAAGACAATTCTTTCAAAACATGGTGCTAAGTTAACTAGATATTCATATATTCGTATGGAAAAAGAAAAAAAATGAATCTTGACTCCTAGCTTACAAAAATCAGCCCAGAAAAAAAAATCAACTTGGAAAGATTAGAGATCTGAAAACAGAACAACTGAGGTAATAGAAGAAACATAGATAAATATCTTCATGAGCTTGGGAAGGCCAAGATTTTTAAAGCAGGAGACAAGAAGTGCTAACTACAAAATAATGACATTCACAATAGGACTACATTAAAACTAAGGACCTTTGTTTGGCAGAGGACACCTTCAAGAAGGGAAAAGGAGGCAATGGAGAGGAAATGCTGTTTGTAATCTACATAATAAGCATACATAGCTAGGAATGTAAAGAACTACTGATCAATAAAAAAAATAAACAACCTGCTTTCTAAAAATGGGCAAAGGGCCTAAATAATACCTGTTTACTAACAGGCTATCCAAATGACCAGCAAAGATATGAAAAGCCCTTCAGCTCTTTCTTATTCTTTAGGAACATGTATGCGGAAACCATTCACAAGAATGGTGAAAATGCAAAAAAATAGTCAACATCAAGTATCGTTGAAGATGTAAGCAACTGGAAGTGCAGATTGCAGGTCCGTTTGTTAGTATGTACGCGAGCCAAACACACACATCCTGTGATCCTGCGAACCCACTCCTAGGTACGCAACAGAAATATTTACCCACATTCACCAAAATACAAGAACAATTAACAGAAGCACAAGACACTATAGCCCCACACCGAAATGTCCACCGAGAGCATAATGGATAAAATGAGGTATCTTATTCATACACTGGTATACTATTTAGCAACAAAAATAAATCAATTACTCCTACATATAACAATATGGATGATTCTCACAGTCATAGTATTGAAGGAAAGATCTAGGTACCTTAGAATACACACTGTATTATATAAAGTTCATTCTATGGTGTTAGAAACTAGGATAGTGTGTGGGAAGGTGTGAGCTAGTGGTCTGGTTAGTGACTGGTCATGGGCTTTGAGATTATGGTAGTTTTCTTTCTTGATTTAGGGTTACATATATTTGTTTTGAGAAAAAATATTGAACTGACAACTTATGACTTGTGCACTTTTTTCTCCAGGCATATGTACATACTTTAATAGAAAGTTTACACTTTGAAATGGGGTAAGTAAATATTCATATTCATATGCATTAAAATCCCTGGAAGAAACTTGTTTTAAGAGGAGGTCCTGGGTAGATGGGGAGGGAAACTTTTCATTCATTCTAATTTTTTCCTACTTTTAAAAAAGATTTTATTTTCTTTTTTTAAAAATATGTTTATTTACTTTTGAGAGACAGAGACTGAGCACAAGTGGGGGAGGGTCAGAGAGAGAGGAAGACACAGAATCTGAAGCAGACTCCAGGCTCTGAGCTGTCAGCACAGAGCCCAACACAAGGCTCAAACCCACAGACTGTGAGATCATGACCTTAACCAAAGTTGGATGTTTAACCGACTGAGCCATTCAGGTGCCCCTAAAGATTTTATTTTCAAGTAGTCTCTACACTCAATATGGAATTTGAACTCACAACTGGAGATCAAGAGTCACATAATCAACCCACTGAGCCAGCCAGGAGTCCCTCCAATATTTTTTGTTTTTTGCTCCACCTACTTTTTTATCTTATCTTATTTTTATTTAAAAATTTTTAAAAAATATTTTTTATTATTGTGACAGAGAGAAACTGAGCATGAGTGAGGGAGGGGCAGAGAGAGAGAGGGAGACACAGAATCCGAAACAGGCTCCAGGCTCTGAGCTGGCAGCACAGAGCACGATGCAGGGCTCAAACCCACGAACCACGAGATCATGACCTGAGCCGAAGTCGGAGACTTACCCGACTGAACCACCCAGATACCTCGCTCCACCTACTTTTGAACCATTGGAATGGATCATTCATTCTGACATTAAAAAAATAAATGTTAAAATAAAAATAAACATTTTAAATATGAAATGAAAATAACACTTCCAAAATCCTGGGAGTTCAATTGCTTAACCGGCTGAGCCACCCAGGCGCCCCTCTCCACCTAGTTTTGAATGGATCCATTGGAATGGATCATTCATTCTGACATTAAAAAAAAATAGATGTTAAAATAAAAATAAAAATTTTATGAAAAATGTGAAATGAAAATAACACTTCCAAAATCCTGGAAGATTTTATTCTTATATTCTTATATTGTTATTCTTATAACAAGAAATAAGCAAGTTGCTATGAAAATTGAAGGTGTTCATAGGAGGACAAGACAGTTTATTGTTTTGTTAACCAATCAACTTTCCATCTTTCACAAACGTACTTTGATCTCATGAAAAAGCTCAGCGAAGGATTTAGGACTGTAATTTAGGATGAAATAAACAGTTGTGATTAGGCAGCTCTCTTTGTCCAAGACATGTCCTGAGGGGGTCTGGGGCTCCAGCCTAGTGAGATATGAGACCCCATTTGCCGAAATGGAAATCAGAAGAATTCTCCATCGGTTGGGAAGGATGCTGGTAAGGGAACACCACTGTTTCCCACTTAACTCTTCCTGAATGTTCTTCCATCAATCCTTAGCCAGACTGCTGGCAGCAAAGATACTTCTCCGTTCTTTCATTTACTTAGATCAATATAGTCAGGTTCTTTAACAAAAACCTCTGGGTCACGGCTAGCTTGTTCTGTTCCTGAAACAGGCTGTTCTAGTTATATCAAGGTGCTATCAAATGTTTCAGCCCCTGCTTTCAGCAAACAGCGCTGAGATTAGGAGAAGAGATGAGACTGTCTTTGCAAGAGTCATGCAAAAGGTGAAGAGGAGAGAAGAGAGAGAGACGGCGACTACACTGAGAAGCGCACAGAGCAAACACCGGAGAAAAGGGGAAGCAGAATTTATCTTTCTGTTTTTCCTCCCTGCGGCTGTGGAAATAGACACAGGGAGGGGGTGGCTCTCAAAGGGACTTAAGACCTAGCACTGATCCGTGTTCCAAAGGAGTTTTTCTTGGTCTCTAGGCTCCAAGCCTGCTCAGCAGAGTATCTTCCCCTCCTTCTCTCTCTTCTCCTCCTTCCCTCTCTTCTTCAGCTTTGGGTCTCATTCTGTTTTGTTTGTTTGTTCTTGTTTGTTTGTTTTGAGAGAGAGAGACAGCACCTGCAGTGGAAGGGCAGAGTGAAAGGGAGAGAGAGTCTCCCTCACTGTCAGTACAGAGCCCAACGTGGGACTCAATCCCACAAACCGTGAGATCATGACTTGAGCCTAAGTCAAGAGTAAGAAATTTAACCAACTGAGCCACCCAGGCGCTCCTCTGTTTTGTTTGTTTTTAAAGATAGGTTTATTAAGATAGTTTACATGGAATAAAATCCACTTTTTTTTTGCTGGGAAGATCTATGAATTTTGACAAATGTAAACAATCATGTAACCACCAAGATAGAGAACATTTCTTTTTTTAAATTTTTTAAAAATATTTTATTTATTTCTGAGAGAGAGAGTGTGTGAGCAGGGGAGGGTCAGAGAGAGAGAGGGAGACATAGAATCCGAAGCAGGCGCCAGGCTCTGAGCCGTCAGCACAGAGCCGGACGCGGGGCTTGACCCCATGAACCGTGAGATCATGACCTGAGCTGAAGTCAGATGCTTAACCTACTGAGCCACCCAGGCGCCCTGATATAGAACATTTCTATCACCCTCCCTCCAATTTCCCCTTATCTCTGTAGTCACCCACTTTTAAGCCCTGTCAACCACTGATGAATTTCTTGTCCCATTAGTCTTTTACAGAATGTCATATAAACATAGAGGCTTTTGGGGCACCTGGATGATTTAGTCGGTTAAGCATCCAACTGTGGCTCAGGTCATGCTCTCTTGGCTCATGAGTTCAAGCCCCACATCAGGCTCTCTGCTGCCAGTACAGAGCCTGCTTCGGATCCTCTGTCTCCATCTCTCTCTGCCCTTCCCACATGCACATGCACTCTCTCTCTCTCTCTCTCAAAATAAATGGACATTAAATAAATAAATAAATAAATAGGCTTTGAATCTGGCTTCTTCCACTCAGAAGGCTTTTGTAATTCTTCCGTGTCTGTCAGTACTTCATTCCTTTTTATTGCTGAGTAGCATTCCATGGTTTATTCAGTCACCTGTTGATGAACACCTGGCTTGTTTTCCAGTGTATGGCAGTTATGAAGAAGGCTGCCATAAACATTTGCAAACAGGTTTCTGCATATTCTTTAGTTTGTTAATGAATATTCAAACATACATAAAGGTAGAAAGAGACTAGCAGAGTGACCCTGCACATACTCATTGCCAAAATTCATCAGTATCAAAATTGTGCCAATGTCTTCTATATCTATGCCTCTTTCTCTTCTTTGCTAAAGTATTTTAAAGAAGGTGCTTGAAGCCGAATGAAATCTCTAAAAGCATGATAGATCTCTAAAGCATGACATTTTCTTATACAGCCACGGTGCCACTGTCAGTCCTGACTAAATGACTTCTTGGTATTACCTACTACATCGCCCATAATCAGACTTCCCTGATTCTCTCAAAAGTGTCTTTCTACAGTCAGATTCTTTGAATGAGGGTCTACATTACATGACATTATGTCTCTTTAGTGTTTGCACCGAGAGCAGCCCTGTCTCCTTTGACCCCATGTCATTGACTTGCAGCCATTTTTCTATAGAGCATTTACATATTTTGGATTTGTCTCTTTCCGTCCTTTTTGGGGGGAGGTCACCTGGCATGTTGTTTGTGTTTGTACCCCAACTCTGCCTCCACTTTAGGGTGCAAGGTTTGGAGGCAAGGCAGTGGTTTATGTATCTTCTTATTTCTATTTTCCTAATGTTAGCGCAGAGAGCACAGTTCCTGAGTCAGACTGACTTAGATTGTCTGTGCCTTGATTTCTACACCTTTAAGGGGGTAGTAATAGAAACTAATTCATGGCGCCATTGTGAGAAGTAAATACAGGCAAACTCTTACTGTGTTTCACTTGATTGCATTTTGCAGACAATTGCAAATTTTTTTTACAAATGGAAGGCAATTCTCCTAGTACTTAAAACTTTTTTTAAAAAAGTTTATTTTGGGGCTCCTGGGTGGCTCAGTCGGTTGGGCGTCCGACTTCGGCTCAGGTCATGATCTCACGGTTCGTGGGTTCGAGCCCTGCGTCGGGCTTGTGCTGACAGCTAGCTCAGAGCCTGGAGCCTCCTTTGGATTCTGTATCTCCCTCTCTCTCTGGCCCTCCCCTGCTCACGCTGTCTCTCTGTCTCAGAAAGAAAGAAAAACTTTTTAAAAAGAATTAAAAAGTTTATTTTTAGTAATCTCAACACCCAATGTGGGGCTCAAACTCATGACCCTAAAAGATCAGGTCTTATGCTCTTCCGACTAAGTCAGCCAGGCACCCCTCAAACTTCTTTACTATATTTGTTATGGTGATTTGTGATCAGAGATCATGATTCAGACAATGGTTAGCATTTTTTAGCAATATTTCTTAAATATATTATGAGGTGGGTTTTTTTTAGATATAATGCTATTGCACTCTTAATAATCTATAGTATAGCGTAAACGTAAGTTTATTTTAATTAACATTTTTAAATGTTTATTTTTGAGAGAGAGAAAGAGCATGAGGGGGAAGGGGCAGAGAGACAGGGAGATACAGAATCTGAAGCAGGCTCCAGGCTCTGAGCCATCAGCACAGAGCTCTATGCAGGGCTCGAACTCACAAATTGTGAGATCATGACCTGAGCTGAAGTTGCAATCTTCACCAAACTGAGCCACCCAAACGCCTCTACTGTTCTCATTTTATACAATAGTTAACGGTGGCTCTCAGAGGCTAATCCATTCGGACAAGGAGGAGGGAGTTGAAGATTTAATGGCAGAAGAGAAATGATAATGTGACAGGATAAATCAATCATTCATGGTAATCAGTAGAGCTAAGAAGTGTTGAAAGAGGCTCAGATTTCAGGTCTCCTGCTTCCAAATCTAGAGCTCTTTTTACAACGTGTTAATAGGTTTACCTGTCCTTTAGATCTTCAGTGGTAATCAGTGACGGTGAGCAGGCTGGAGACCTTGGGAGCAAGCCCCCGTGCAGAGGGAAACTCTCTGCAGCCTGCAAGCTGTTAGCACTTTTCCTGCAGAGGAAAGGAACAAGCCCAGAACCAGTCCTGACCAATCTGCTCCCTGAAGGACCCTAGTGCTGACCTTTCACTGACTTTCCCCCCCATTATAATGTTAAAAATCACACCCAGGAATGGAGACTTAGCATTTTAATTAGGCATGTGGCTGATCCAGAAGCTTGACCTTCAGCACACAGGTGCTAATAAATCCCCGCCTCTACCTGTTTAGACAGCACCCTTTTCCCACTCACGTTTCTTTGAAACCCCCTCCCTACGTCTCCTCGGAGAGTCAGCCTGAGGATTCTTTCCGGCTGCTTCTCTTGAACTCGAGCATAAGTCCCAAAAAAGCCTTGCCTGTGCTTTAAAATGCAAGGTTCAGCTTGTTTCTGCCTTTGCTGGGTCCAAGGACCTGAGGCTGGTTAACGCCAGCAGCTGTAGCGATGAGCAGAAAATAAACTGAAAGGGGAAAAAAGCTATAAAGCCAGTGTTGCCTCGACTTCTGTAGAACTTCGTTTGCTCTTCATTTGGCTGTATTTTTCTCTCCCGCCTGCCTGTGATAAAGGTTTCCATTAGAAAGAGAGAGCAATGCACACTTTCCCCTACGTGAATATCTGTACGAGGAGCCACGGAGTTGTGGTCAGGACCCTGTAGGTGACTTGAGTGACCCAGGCCTGGGAATAAGTACGCTGTCACTACGAGCCTTAGTCCCTGCCTGTGGACATGTGTCTAAGGCCAGACACCTTTGGCACATTTAATGCACCTTAGAATGTGTTACCTTCAGGAAGAGACCACCTACTCACCCAACTTAAGCCTAGTGTCTACCCACATAGAACATTTCCACCCCCATCGGCTCCCTGCACCCGAAATACAACTTTGAGAGAATTCTTTCCCTTCAGTCAAGGTATTGTCTCCAAGATGGCTCCATTAAAGTGCAAATGGACTCAATAAAAGATATGAGGGCCATTATATATATATATTTTTTACAAATAGTTTATTGTCAAATTAATTTCCACATAACACTCAGTGCTCATCCCCAAAGTGCCCTCCTCCATGCCCATCCCCCCTCCCCCCCCCACATCCATCAGTCCTCAGTTTTTGTCAGCATTCAAGAGTCTCTCATGGTTTGCCTCTCTCCCTTTCCCCCACCATTTCCGCCCTTCTTCTCCCCCTTGTTCCTCCGTCAAGTTCCTCCTAATCCTCCTATACGTGCAAACATATGATATTTGTCCTTCTCTGCCTGACTTATTTCGCTCAGCATAACACCCTCAAGGTCCATCCATGTGGCTACACATGGCCAGATTTCATTGTTTCTCATTGCCATGTAGTATTCCGTGGTATAGATAAACCACATCTTCTTGATCCATTCATCTGTTGATGGACACTTAGGCTCTTTCCATGTTTTAGCTATTGTGGAGAGTGCTGCTATGAACATTGGGGTACATGTGCTCCTATGATGAGGGCCATTATATTAATTAACAATGACTTAATGCTCCTTCAGTCACTCTGATTAAGTGAAAGGGAAGATCCCTAACACTTGCTAATTATCCTTTTAAGAAAGGCTCCCGGCTTTCAGCAGGCAACAGTATTAAAGCAGATTGGAGGATATTGTGTCATTTCTGCCTTGTTTCTTTTTACAGTACTTTATATTTGTACGATTGCTTTGTATTTATGTTTACTTTTATATTAAATGAATTTTCTATTTTATGTCACATGGAATTTTGAGATATATTTGTTTAGTTTCTTAAAATGTGAATAAATTTAGTACAAGTTATTAAGGATACAATAACACAGGTGGTACTCAACAATGGCAAAAATTGAGAAGGCCATGTGCAAATGACTGAGCATAGAATTATGTCATCCCTGACCTAGTAATAACTTAGCCTGGCTTTTAAAAGTTGATTTGAATTTAGAAAATAATGTGACCAATTCAGGGAAAGTTTGAGAAATAGAGAAAGAAAAAAAAAGCATCATACTCCATCCGCTCACACATACCATGTGTGCTCTTCTCACACCCAGGCACCCCTTAAAATTTTATTTTTAAGTAATTTCTACACCCAACATGGGACTTGAACAGCCCAAGATGAAGAGTCACATGGCCTACCAATTGAGCCAGTGTCCTTCTTAAAATTTTTTTTAAAATGTTTTGTTTATTTTTAGGAGAGAGAGAGAGAGACAGCGTGAGCAGGGGAGGGTCAGAGAGAGAGGGAGTCACAGACTGAAACAGCCTCCAGGCTCTGAACTGGCAGTCAGCATAGAGCCCGACGCGGGGTTCGAACCCACGATCCATGAGATCATGACCCAAGCGAAAGTCGGACGCTTAACCAACTAAGCCACCCAGGCGCCCCCCTTCTTAAAATTTTTAATATGTCTCAGTTTATCTTTTAACACGTCTCTCCCCATCAGTGTGATTAGAAGAGCATTTGAAAGTTAGTTGGTAAATGAAGACATCATTACAGGACTTTGAACAAATACTGAGCACCTACCGTGTATCAGGCACTGTAGATATTAGGTATTCAACAGATGGACAAGGACTTGCAGTCTAATGGGGACACCCAATAAAGTAGTTTGACAAATCATATAAGACAATTATAAATTTTCAGATAGAAATAACTGCTATCTAAGCAGAACATGGTGGAAGGAGGAGAAAGAGTATGTATGTGCGTGTGTGTTTGTGTGTGTGTGTGTGTGTGTGTGTATTGCTTCTGTCCATTGGCTGATCACGGAAGGCCTCTTTTAGGAGGTGACATCTGAGTTAAGACCTGAAGGATGAAGAGGCCCCAGGAAAAGGGTTGGGGAAAGCACTCGAGCTACAGGACAATGTTGAAGCAAAGGCAGACCAAGTGGGCCTTTTAAAGGGACCACGTGAAGTCTGTGGGGTTGGGCGGAAGAAGGAAAGGGAGAGGGGACTGAGGTTAAATGTGTAATGGAAGGCAGTCCAGCACGATGGTTTAATGTGATAGCTTCAGAGTCAGACTGGCTGAATTCAAATCCCCACTCAACCACAAACTGGCGGTGTGACCTCAGATATGCTACTTAACCTCTCTGTGGCTCATTTCTTTATCTCTAAAAGAGGAGGAAATACAGGTAACGTCTTCATGCAGTTTCTATGGAGATGACATGAGACATTCTAAGTAAAGCACAGTGCTGTCTCGGCACCCGGTTGGTCCTCAATAAATATCAGATATTAGCATTAACGTGTCTATGCCCACATAGACTCTAGTCCAGTGGTAAGATTCCCTCTCCTTGGGACTGTACTTGGAAGGACACTGCCACGTTGGGATTCTACGACTACTGTTTCAAAGTTGAATGGTAATACACCAGGGCTCTGCAAATTAGGGCTCCCAGAGCAAACCTCTCCTGATGCTTCTTTTGTAAATCTTCAACTAAGAAATAGCATTTACACTTTTAAATGTTTGGGGAAAAAATAAGACTATTTCATGACATTTGAAAAATAGATGAGATTCAAATTTCAGGGATGTCTGGGTGGCTCAGTCGATTGAGCGTCCGACTTCGGCTCAGGTCATGATCTCACAGTTCGTGGGTTCGAGCCCTGCGTCGGGCTCTGTGCTGACCGCTCAGAGCCTGGAGCCTGCTTCGGATTCTGTGTTTCCCTCTCTCTCTGACCCTCTGCTCACGCTGTCTCTCTCTCTCTCTGTCTCTCTTTCAGAAATAAATTTTTAAAAAAATCAAAAAAATTTCAGTGTTCACAGGTAAAGTTTTATTAGAACACAGCCACAGTATTCATTTATATGTTGTATCTTGCTTCTTTCTTGCTCTGACAGCAGAGCTGAGATATATCCAGAGACCACAAAGCCCAAAACATTTATTATCTAACCCTTTAAAGGTGATGTTTGCCAATCCCTGTTGTATAGCATAATTGTTAGGAGTGTGGATTTTGGAGATATGTTATCGGGAGATTGAGTTTCCTTCTAAGCAAATGGACAAAATGGCAACTTCCTCAACAGGCTGTGATAATTAAGAATATTTATCCTGTAGTGTGAACTCAACAAAGCTTACCCATTGTTTTGACAATGAAGGTGATGATGATGATGATGATGTTCTTTTAGCTGACAGTCCAGTCTCTGATTGACACCTTTCCTTTTTAAATTATGTAGGTATTTTCCCTGGAAACAATCTTTCAAGCCTGGAAGATGGTTTCTCTTTTTTAGCTCATTTTGTTTTTCCGTGTGCACCTAATAGTTGAAGTCTACGAGGACAATCTTTCCCTTCTATTTCTAAGTTCTTAGAGAATTTCTTTTCTTTTTTTTTAAAATTCTTAATGTCTATTCATTTTTGAGAGACAGAGCGCAAGTGGCGGTGGTGCACACAGAGAGGGAGACAGAATCCAAAGCAGGCTCCAGGCTCTGAGCTGTCAGCATAGAGCCCAATGCGGGGCTCAAACCCACAAACTGTGGGATCATGCCCTGAGCCGAAGTCAGACACTTAACCAACTGAGCCACCCAGGCGCCTCCTTAGAGGATTTCTTAACTAAGCCTCCCAGCATTTAAAAATGCCTACAGCTGCGGAGGTTTTTAACTTCCTTCTTCTTTCTATGCCCAGGTGGACAAAAGTTCACAAATCTGTTTGATAAGTAAACAGAATACCTTTATGGCTTCAGTTTATTTATTTCTTGATTATGGAACAAGGTGTGGTTTTGATTGTTTTATGCTAGTAATGTATATCATTGGAAGTCAAATATTCTCCCAAACCCATTCATTTTTTGTTTCCTTTTAAATAGACTTTGTTTTTTTAAAGCAGTTTTAGTTTCATAGCAAGAGTGAGAGTGTAATACAAAGTTCCTGTATAACAAACAAACAAAGTTCCTGTATAAACCCTGGGCCCCTGCACGCCCTCCCCCACCACAACCTTCTCCACTATCAATAGCCCACATCAGAGTGGTACATTTGTTACAAATGATGAGTCTACATTGGCACATCATCATTACCCAAAGTCCATTACCTATTTCCATTAGAGTTCACTCTTGGCATGGTACAATCTATGGGTTTTGACAAATGTAGAAGGGCATGTATACACATCATAGTATCATAGTATCATACTATCCCCTGGCAACCACTGACTTTTTACTGCCTTTTCCAGAATGTCTGATGGTTGGTATCATACAATATGTAGCCTCTTCAGATTGGCTTCTTTCACTGAGTAATATGCATTTAGAGTTCTTCTAATGTCTTTTCATGCTTCGATAGCTTATTTTTTCCCCACCCCCAGCCCCTGGCAACAACTTTTCTACTCTGTTTCTATACGTTTAATTTTTTTTTGTTCCATATATAAGTGATATCTGTTGCAGTATGTCATTCTCTATCAGGCTTATGTCACTTAGTCTAATGCTCTTCAGGTTTGTCTGTGTTGTCACAAATGACAGGATTTTCTTCTTTTTTTTTAAAATTTTTTTAATGTTTTATTTATTTCTAGGATAGAGAGAGAAAGACAGCATGACCAGGGGAGGGTCAGAGAGAGAGGGAGTCGCAAACTGAAACAGGCTCCAGGGTCTGAGCTGGCAGTCAGCACAGAGCCCGGCGCGGGGCTCGAACCCACGAACCGCGAGATCATGACCTAAGCGAAAGTTGAATGCTTAACCGACTAAGCCACCCAGGCGCCCCAGGATTTTCTTCTTTTTTAGAGCTGAATAATAGTCCATTATCTGTATATGGACTATTATACATTTATGATATATATGATACATATATCATGTATATGTCCCACATATCATATATATGTATATATCATGTATATGTGATATATATGATATGTGTGAAATATACACATATACATATGTGTATATATGTGATATATATACATACATATATATACCTCACATTTTCTTTATTCATTCATCTGTTGATGGACACTTAGGTTGTTTCCATACCTTGACTATTATAGTACTGCAATGAAAATGGGAGTGTAGGTACCTCTTTGAGATAATGATTTCTTTTTTTTTAATTTTTTAAATGTTTTATTTATTTTTGAGAGAGAGATAGAGACGGCATAAGCAGAGGAGGGTCAGAGAGAGAGCGAGATACAGAATCTGAAACAGGCTCCAGGCTCTGAGCTGACTGAGTCCGACACGGAGCTCAAACCCACGAACTGTGAGATCATGATCTGAGCTGAAGCCGGACGCTTAACAAACTGAGCCACCCAGGCGCTCCGAGACAATTATTTCATTTCCTTTGGATATATACCCAGAAGAAGGATCGTTGGATCATTTGGTAGTTTTATTTTTCATTTCTTGGGGAATCTCCACACTGTTTCTTGAGGAATCTCCACTCCATAGTGGCTGCATTGGTTTACATCCCACCAACAGTGCACAAGGGATCCCTTTTCTCCACATCCTCACCAGCATTTGTCCCCTTATCATTTTGATGATGAGCATTCTAACAGGTGTAAAGTGATATCTCATTGTGGTTCTGACTTGCATTTCTCTAATGGTTAGTGATGTTGAGTGCCTTGTCATGTACCTGTGGGCCATTTGTATGTATTCTTTGGAAAAATGTCTATGCTGATCTTTTGCTCATTTTTAAGTGGACTTTTTTTTTTTTTGCATTATGAGTTTCCTTGTATATTTTGGATATTATCCCTTTATCTGACCTATGATTTGCAGGTACTTTCACCATTTTGTAGATTACCTTTTCATTTCATTGATGGTTTTCTTTGTTGTACAGAAGCTTTTTGGTTTGATGTAGTCCTATTTATTTTTGCTTTTGCTGTGGTTGCTTTTGGTGTCATAGCCAGAAGTCATTTCCAAGACTAATGTCAAGGAGCTTGCCTCCTATGTGTTCTTTTAGGAGCTTTGTGGTTTCAGGTCTTAATCCATTATAAGAAAAAAAATTCTTTTAAGTAAGCTCTACACCCAACATGGGGCTTGAAGTCACAACCCCAAGGTCAAGAATCACATACTCCACTGACTGAACCAGCCAGGCATCCAGTCCTTTTTGAGTTGATTTTTGTGTATGGTGTAAGCAAGTGGTCCAGTTTCATTCTTTTGCATGAGGCTGTCCAGTTTTCCCAGCACCACTTATTGAAGACGCTATCCTTTCTCCATTGTATGTTCTTGGCTCCCTTTTCATAAATTAACTGACCATATATGCATGGCCTTGTTTCTGGTCTCTCTATTCTGTTACATTGATCTATGTGTTTTTATGTCAATACCATGCTGTTGCTTGTTTGTTTGTTTGTTTGTTTTTTAGAAAAGCTCCACACCCAATGTAGAGCTTGCACTCATAACCCTGAGATAAGAATTGCATGCTCTACCAACTAAGCCAGGTAGCACCCCAATACTACACTGTTTTGATTACTGTAGCTTTGTAATATGATTAGAAATCAGAAAGTGTGATTTAATGTTATTGTGTCCTTTTTTCTTAATTTGGGAGAAAGAGAGAGAACATGAGTGGGGGAAAGGGGCAGAGGGAGAAAGAGAGAGAGAGAGAGAGAAAGAGAGAGAGAAAGAATCCTAAGCAGGCTCAATGCTCAGCACAAAGCCAGACATGGTGCTTGATCCCACAATCCTGGGATCATGACCTGAGCTGAAATCAAGAGGTGGACACTCAACTGACTGAGCCACCCAGCTGCCCGAGATTATAAGTGTAACTGTAATGCTACTATAAATGGGATTGTTTTCTTTTAATTTCTCTTTTTTTAAGCTTATTTATTTGAGAGAGGGGGGGGGAGGGAGGGAGAGAGAGAAAGAGCACCAGTGGGGGGAGGAGCAGAAATAGAGGGGGACAGAGGATCCAAAGTGGGTTTCGCACAGACAGCAGATAGCCTGATGTGGGCTCAAACTCACCAGCTGCAAGATCATGACCTGAGCCAAAGTCAGATGCTTAATTTCTCTTTCTGATAGTTCACTGTTGGTGTGTAGAAATACAACTAAATTTTGTGTATTAATTTTGTACCCTGCAACTTTACTGAATTAATTTATTAGTTCTAGCTCATTTCTTTTTACTGCTGAATAATATTCCATTGTCTGGATGTTCCACAGTTTATCTTTTCACCTACTGAAAAAGACCTTTGTTGTGGCCAAGTATAAATAAAGCTGCTACAAATATCTGTGTGCAGATTTTTGTGTGGATATGTTTTCAACTCACCCAGGTAAATACTAAGAAGCACTATTGCCAGATCATATGATAAGAAAATGTTTTGCTTTGTAAGAAACTGACAAACTGTCTTCCATAGTGGCTTTGCCGTGTTCCATTCCCCTCAGCAATGAATGCAAGCTCCTGTTACTCCACATTGTCACCAGAGGGTGTTGTCAATATTCCGTACACTGGCCATTCTAACTGTTTAGTGGTATCTCATTCTCAGTGTTTCTTCTCATTGTTGTTTTAATTTGTATTTCCCTAAAGACATATGATGTAGGGCATCTTTTTATATGCTTATTGCCATCCATGTATCTTCCTTGGTGAGGTATCTGTTCAGGTCTTTTGCTCACTTTTAAATTGAGTTGTTTGTTTTCTTACTGTTGAGTTTTAAGAGTTCTTTTTGTATCTTGTATGTAAGTCCTTTATCAGATATGACTTTTGCAAATTTTTTTTTCCATTCACTAACCTTTAAACTGAAATAATTTGTCATTCTTTTGGTTAGAAGAGGAAAGTAAGTTCAACAATAGATGGTAGTTCAACTATAAGATGGTAAAACAAAGATCATTTTTTCCATTATAGCATGAAAAGTTTTTGTGTTGGAACAATAGTCTTCATTTTGGAGAACAAATATATTGCCATTACTATTCACCCATTCAACAATTATTTATTGAAGACTTTCTGTACTCCAGGGAGTATTCTAATCTACTCCCAGGAAAGGGTAAACATACTATAAACCTTTCCTCTGGGAGATTTTTATGACCATGAAAAAGACAGAAAGACCACTCCCACCTGCATAAGTAAATATTATCACAAACTTTCTTATCTCCACTAGTTCTTCTAGAAATCCACTTGAACAGTCTTATCAAATGAGTGCTTACTCCTCAAGACTCTTGAACTATTCACCTGTAATCCTCTCCTTGCTGTGTCCACCAATTTGAAAATATATTATGATCTTTACACCACCCTATTTAAGGCCCTACAATGAGAGAGCTGCTTTCAACCCAACTTCTCAGACCTCATAAACATCCCAACATCACCCTCTGACTCTTTCATGGAAGTGCACCCTCTTTCTCTTTTGCTGCAGTGAGAATAAACTCAGCTTTGTCTTATTTATAGGCTGTTTCTCTGGTATTTTCTGAAAGCCCACTACTCAAAAGGGGTAAATTGCAATTTTTAAAAAAGACTTTTTTAATAGTTTATTGTCAAGTTGGTTTCCATATAACATCCAGTGCTCATCCCCACAAGTGCCCTCCTCCATGCCCATCACCCCCCTTTCCCTCCTCCCCACCCCCATCAGCCCTCAGTTTGTTCTCGGCATTCAAATGTCTCTCATGGTTTGCCTCCCTCCCTCTCTCCCACTATTTCCCCCCTTCTTCTCCCCCATGGTCCTCCGTCAAGTTCCTCCTAATCCTCCTATACGTGCAAACATATGGTAGCTGCCCTTCTCTGTCTGACTTATTTCATTCATCATAACACCCTCAAGTTCCATCCATGTTGCTACACATGGCCAGATTTCATTGTTTTCTCATTGCCATGTAGTATTCCATGGTATAGATAAACCACATCTTGATCCATTCATCAATTGATGGACGCTTAGGCTCTTTCCATGTTTTGGCTATTGTGGAGAGTGCTGCTATGAACACTGGGGTCCATGAGCCCCTATGCACCAACACTCCTGTATCCCTTGGGTAAATTCCTAGCAGTGCTCTTGCTGGGTCATAGGGGAGTTCTATTATTAATTTTTTGAGGACCCTCCACACTGTTTTCCAGAGGGACTGCACCAGTTTACATTCCCATCAACAGTGTAGGAGAGTGCCCATTTCTCCACACCCTTGCCAGCATCTAGAGTTCTCTGATTTGCTCATTTTAGCCACTCTGACTGGCGTGAGGTAGTATCTCAGTGTGGTTTTGATTTGTAATCTCTATACCCAACTTGGGGTCTGAACTTACAACCCTGAGATAAAGAGTTGCATACTCTATTGACTGAGCCAGCCAGGCACCCCTTATAGACAAAGTTGTTGTTGTTTTTTTAAAGTGATCTCTTCATCCAATTTGGAGCTCAAACTCACAACCCCGAGATCAAGAGTTGCATACTTTATTGACTGAGCAGCAATTTTATTTTATTTGATTAAAAAAATTTTCTTAACATTTAATTATTTTTGACAGAGCATGAGTGGGGGAGGGGTAGAGAGAGAGAGACACACACACACACAGAATCCGAAGCAGGCTTCGGGTTCTGAGATGGCAGCACAGAGCCCAAGCTCACGGATGGTGAGATCATGACCTGAGTCGAAGTCGGGCGCTTGACCAACTGAGCCACCCAGGTACCCCTGAGCAGCAATTTTAAATATGCTCATCAAGTAGGCTTCATTAGGAATATAATATTTGAACAAAGATTCAAAAAGGGAGTTTACTCTAATGATTTGTGAGAGAAGAGTGTTTCAGCCAGAGAGGACAGCCAGAGCAAAGATTCCAATTCAGGCCTGTTTTGATTTAGCAGAGTGAGCAAGGAAAGAGTAGTAAGAGCTAAATTCAGAGATTATGTATGACCCTGAGTGAGGTGTGTGTGTGTGTACGTGTGTGTGTATGAGTGTGCATGTGCACGTGAACACACACACATGCCTGTATCTATGGAGCAATGATATAATTAAGAGTCAGCTAGTCAGTCTACAAATATTTATCTACTATGTGCTGTTCTAGGTGCTAGGAACACTGTGATGAAATATATCAACTTAATGAACATACATTCCAGTAAATAAACAAAAAGAGAATTTCAGATATATGGGCTATGAAAACAAAAAACAGAATAGGAAGTAACTTGAAGGAAGAAGCTGCTCTACTGGTATGTCAGGGAAGTTTTCTTGAGAAATTGATGCCGGGCTGAGGTCCTTGTAAAGAGAAGGCAGCTGCCTGATAAGTGTGAAAAGAATATTCCAAGAAGAAGTTACAGCAATTCACAAAGCCCCTGGGGAATCTGAGGGATTGCAGAAGGCCAGTGTGGCTGGAGCACAGTGGAGGAGTGGGAAAGAAGAGTTCCCACTGCCTTGATGATTCGGCAAGGAAGGCGGAGTCAAGTGATAGGTAATAATGCTTAAAGTTTGGAAATCACCCAATACATAATTGGAAGCCATTGGATGAGTAATGATGTGATTAAGCAAATATTTATAAAACATCACTGGGATTGTCATCTGAGGAAGGTTCCCAGAAGGAAACCAGGGAGAGAGTACTCCAAGAGAGAGGTTTCACTGAAGCCTAGAGAAGATAGAGTTTGCTGAAGGAAGGAGTGATCTGTCTGGCCAAAGGCTGCTGGCCAGCCCAGTAAGGGAAGGACGGAGAACTAACCACTAGGCTTTGGCAAGATCTAGGTCAATGGTGACTTCAGCAAGAGCCATTGAATAGAGGGCTGGGTATTGACAGCCTGACTGGAGTGGATTCAGAGAAAATGAGGCTGAGGATGTGGACAAAGCAGTCACAATCAACTCTTTAGAGTTGAGTGGAGCTCAGTTTAGTGTCTAGGCTAGAATTCAAGATTCCTAACAGAGTTCTCTTCTATGGAGCACTGACAAGAATGAAATACTCCTCATATCATTTATAAAAAGATAGCTGTGTTACAGTATCACCTGCTTCTGAGATTGCCAATAACTTGATTCAAAACAATCATAATCATCACTTGGACTAGGGGATCAGGGCTACTGAGAGAGCTGCCCCCGGTCTCTGTCTGCTTCCGGGAGGCATCAGGACCAGAGAAGAAAAGACAAAGTCCTGAGAGTGAGTTTGGGGAAGATATGAGGACGAGGCTGTCCTGCTCTCAGACCTCTTCCCAGAGCTCCAGGAAAGGGTTGGAGAGTGACACAACTGGGTCCTGAAGCTGGGGACAAGGGGCATTCTTAATCATATTGGGTGATTTCCTCTCACGTGGAGAGGAAAGAGGGTCAAGCTCTGTCTTTTTTATCAGATATGCCTGAGAGAGCTAGAAAGCCACATTGAAAAGTGAAAATATTTTTGTTCAGATCATGGACTTGTGTGTAGTTTGAAAAGTTTGAATTAATGATTAGTGTGGTGGTTAAAAAAAAATCAGGGTTGGCTCAGTCAGTTAAGCATTCAGCTTCAGCTCGGGTCATGATCTCGAGGTTCATGAGTTTGAGCTCTGTGTCAGGCTCTGTGCTGTCAGCTCAGAGCCTGGAGCCTGCTTTCGATTCTGTGTCTCCTTCCTCCCTTGCTCGCACTCTGTCTTTTTCTCTCTCAAAAATAAATAAATCTTAAAAATTAAAAAAAGATCAGGGTTTCAGTCATAGACAGAAATTATAAGGCATGGTATACTATAGTGTTATGAGTCTTTGGTCTTTTCAGTTATCTAGGCCTCACGCTTGTTTTATTTTTTTTTATTTTTTTTTTTTTTAAATGTTTTATTTATTTCTAGGAGAGAGAGACAGCGTGAGCAGGGGAGGGTCAGAGAGAGAGGGAGTCACAGACCGAAACAGGCTCCAGGCTCTGAGCTGGCAGCCAGCACAAAGCCCGACGCGGGGCTCGAACCCACGAACCGCGAGATCATGACCTAAGCGAAAGTCGGACGCTCAACCGACTAAGCCACCCAGGTGCCCCAACCTCACGCTTGTTTTAATGTGTTGCTGTCACCACCTTAAAATTCTGAATAATATTTTTAACAAGGTGCCCTGTATTTTCATTTTGCGTGAAGCTCCACAAATTATTGCCTAAAGTGTGGGTTAGTGTTCCTCTGTAGGACAGGCATTTTGCTGTCAAATATGGCTCAGTTCTTGAATGGATTAAAGAAGGCAACCTCAGTATGTTGGTGGTTGTATGCAAGAGTAAGACTTCCCAGTATGGATGGGTAGACAAGTTTAGCGTTTCTAGGCATCGACATTCTCTCAGATCTTCCTAGAACACATGTCCTTAATTTTACATGTAAGAGAAAAAAAAAAAACTAGTTTAAAATTATAGTTACTTCTAGAGGCGGCTGGGTGGCTCAGTTGGCTAAGCAGCCAACTCTGGCTCAGGTCGTGATACCATGGTTTGTGAGTTGGAGACCCACATCTGACTTCTCCTGTCAGCATAGAGCCTGCTTTGGATCCTCTGTCTCCTTCTCTGTCTCTTTCAAAAATAAATAAACATTTAAAAAATTATACATATTTCTGAATATTAAGGGAGGGAATTCTCAGAGTGCCTGGGTGGCTCAGTTGGTTCAGCATCCGACTTCAGCTAAGGTCATGGTCTCACTGTTGTGAGTTTGAGTCCCGTGTTGGGCTCTGTGCAGACAGCTCGGAGCCTGGAGACTGCTTTGGATTCTGTGTTTCCTCTCTCTCTGCCCTTCCAAACTTGTGCTCTGTCTCTCTTTCAAACTAAGTAAACATTAAAATTTTAAAAATAAAAGAAATGGTTATGATGGTAATTTTATGCTTGTGTGTTTTACCACAGTTAAACTTTTTAAATTAAAAACATTAAATTTTTTAAAATTAATTTTAACTGTGGTAAATTAATTTTTAATTAAAAAAATTTATAAATAGTCCCGCAAACTCTCATATAGAGGTGCTTGGGTGGAACATATCAGACGTTTTCCTTCATTGTGGAAGGGATAGGAAATATGATATTTCTAGGTGATTAATGAGAGATTTGGTACCCAAAAAGACAAATTTCAAAGACTTGGTGCACTATTTCATCTCTTCGTCTCCAAAGAACTGTATCATATGAACTATGTTATGCTGTCTTGACTTTCCCTGTGTGTTTTTCTATTATCCTGATAATGTTTTAACCAATTCTCTAAACAAACATTTTTGAGAGCCTACAATGTGTGAGGCACTGCCCGAGGCAGTGGGTATATGGTAATGAATCTAACAGACTCATTTCATTCTCTGCTCTCACTGGTCATAAGGCTCCTGTGAGAAGGGCAGTTCATCAGTTCATCACTTAAGTAACTTGAAAAGTTTTCAATTAGCAATAATTGCGCCTTGGATAAACCTCATTGGCTACGACACTGCCACTGCCACTGCGCAAAGCTTCATCACTTAAGTAACTTGAGATAAATGTGTGGAAAGAAATTCAAGAGGCAAGGAGAGATTGTGACAGGGTCTGAGGCTGGAGGTCTTGGGAAGGCTGCCCCAATTGTAGTAAATTCAAGATGGCTGCAAATTCTTTGCCCTTCTCTATTTACCCTCCCTCTGAGTCTCGACTGGTCCCATGACTTGTGTCGACCAAACGAGGGGGGTCGAAGTGAGACTGTGTAACTTCTGAGGTGAGGCCCTAAGAGGCTCACAGTTCCCGCCTTTGTTGCTTGAAATGTTTTCTCCTGGAAGCCAGCTGTCATATAGGAAGCCAGGTTACCTTAAGACCACCATATTGTGAGGAAGTTCAAATTAGGCCCATAGACAAGAGAGAGGCCACAGGAGGAGCCCCCAAGCACCAGCCATGTGAGTGAAGCCTCCTCGGACCCTTTAGTCCAGCCCAGCCAGCCACCAGAGTAATGCAAGCGAGTTGATGACCCCAGCTGAGTGAACCCAGCTGAACTGTGTCTGATTCCTGTCTCACAGAATCACCAGCAAGTAAAATCTTGGTTGTTTCAAGCCACCATGTTTTCGGTAGTTTGTTACACAGAGGTAGCTAACCAAAACACTGAGGAAACAGTCTTTGAGATGAAGTGATGTTTGAACTTTAGCACCTAGCTGTAGGAGAAGATTCCCGACGTTGCCCCATGGCCGTGGGGGAGGGGCCTGACGGCTCACGGTTCGCTAGACTTGATAGGCAGTAGATGGAGTAGTATTTTCTAAGCAACGGTGACCTTGCTGTCTCTGGGATTCGTGGGGACCTTGGCAGTGGCATGGACTGGTAGCATCTGAAGGCAGAGAGGTTTGAGAATTGCTTATAGGGAATACATACACATGCCCAGTGCATTCTCATTTTGTGTCACCAGTCTATCTATGCACCGTAAACTTTTCATCCCTTCTAGCTCCTCTCTTGGCTGGGCATCCATCCCCCAAACCAGAATTTCCCGGTGCTGCTATGTGCCCGCTCCCCCCAGAAGCCCAGCTGCGGGGGACGCTGTGTTGTGGACAAACGGAAGAATTTCTTGGGAAATTCTGCATCACCAGCCACAACACCGGCAAGACCCTGGTCCCTCCAGAAAGCAACACTTGCCCGCCTGGCCGTCTCCCCATCTTCCTCAGGAAGACGGCTTTAAATGGGAGGAGAGGCAGACATCTCTGTGCTAATAACAATGCACACTTCCTGTGCACCATAATCCCATTTTATTTACTTCTAATTTTTTTTTTTTAGAGACCGTGAGTGGGGGAGGGGCAGAGGGAGAGGACAGAATATCCAAAGTGGTCTCTGTGCTGTCAGCACGGGGCTTGAACTCATGACCTGAGTCGAAGTCAGATGCCCAACCGGCTGAGCCACCCAGGCACCCCAGCCAGTATCCCATTTTAAATACCACAACAACCCATGAAGAAGGAAGGATGATCCCGACGACACAGATGGGGAGGCTGAGGCGCAAAAGACATGAGAGACTGGTCACATTTGCACGGCTCGTGGGACAGTGCTGGGTGTGTGCCCAGTGAAGAGGAATGCACCTCCCCACACGCGCTTCAAACCATCCGGTCAGAGGCCTGAGTTCTTGGGGCAGCCTCTCTGCGGTGGGCACGCGCGTTCTTTCAGAGAAGGTCTTTGATTCTGGAGTGGCGGGAAGAAAAGTTAGGATTACAATTCTGCTCTCTTGGCACAAATAGTCTTTTCTGGGGGCGCCTGGGTGGCTCAGTCGGTTAAGCGTCTGACTTCGGCTCAGGTCATGATCTCACGGTTCATGGGTTCGAGCCCCGCATCGGGCTCTGTGCTCATAGCCCAGAACCTGGAGCCTGTTTCAGATTCTGTGTCTCCCTCTCTCTCTGACCCTCCCCTGCTCACGCTATTTTTCTCTCTGAGAAATAAATAAAACATTTAAAAAATTTTTTAAATAGCCTTTTCTGAAGTGATTTACCAATTTATTAATGGAAGTTATCAATTTATAAGTAGCACAAGTTTGGAAGGGGCATTGAGCACAGAGGCCTTCATTATGAGTCAGAAGATAGAACTTCTCCTTCCCATGAGAGCTGGAAGTCTGTGACAAATTTCTTTACTCTTCAGATTTTTCAGTTCTCTGTTCTGCCTCCTCCACTGAACTGAGGATAAGTTTGAGGGCAGGGAATGTTCTGGTCTTCTTCATACCTTTAGGGTGTTTTTTTTTTTTTTTAATTTTTTTGTTTATTTTGAGAGAGAGACCGGGTGAGCAGGGGAGGAGCAGAGGGAGAGGGGGAAGGATCTGAAGCAATCTCTGTGCTGACAGCAGAGAGCCCGATGTGGGGCTCGAACTCAAGAACCGTGAGATCATGACCTGAGCCAAAATCTGACGCTTAACTGACTGAACCTTCCTGGCGTCTCTTCTTCATACCTTTAGCATCTAGTACAGAGCCCCAAAATGTTTGAGGGTAGAAACAGGAAGGAGGAGGAGAAAGAATGAAGGATTTATCAGGTTATATGAGTCATGAGATCAGCGATAGGACTTAAAAAAATTTGCAGCCTTTGTTGACAGATAGGTGGATCTGGTGGCAAGCTTTTTAGGAGGAGACGGGACCTGTAGCGAGGGCCTCTTTTGCATAAAGGGCACAGACAATAGCATTGTGTGTACATACGGTCAAATGCCTAGGCAACCGTCCCTTTCCTTGTTCCTTCCGACATAACTAATACCACACGATGACAAAGCGGTTCAACAAGAGGGCAGCTGTCAGCGACAACTCTGGCCACTTCCTTTCCTTTGGAGATGGCACCAAGAATGGAGAGGTCAGAGGAGCCCCGACACAGATGCAGAATGGTGACTTGGTTTGGGGCCACCAAACTCACCTGATACGTGTTCTTTGGTGACCTTGATTCTTCTGACCTTTGCAGAGCAAACTGCCACTTTAGGATTGTGCCAGGATTTTAACGGGGAGCATCAGCTGCAGAGGGCAAAGGAGGCATGCTAATAAGCTCTCCAATTCTGCTTCCTGCAGACGGCTTCAGTTTTGAAGGAGAAGGTATTATTTTTAGAATTCTTTCTTGTTTCATCCTGTGTCTTGAATGATTAACTCCTAGTGTTTCCTCTCCAATTGCTCCTGGGGAAGCAAATGCACTTTTAACCCAAACAGAGACTGGATGCCTTTTTAAAAAATCATTTTCAATCTGCGCCCCCCCCATCCCCCATCTTCTGTTCTCACCTCTTCCCCCTCCTCTAAGGAAATCATCTCCTTCGAGTCTCCAGGACCGTGGTTTACCTGGGGGGCGCTAACCTGGGGAAAGATACCTTTAATAATGGTTAAAGTTCAGTTTAACCCTTCTGGTGTCTAGAAAACATGACTTCATGAATCTTCAGGCTTGACTTAGGTCATTAGAATACGGAGGTAGGGGTGAAGAGAAGCAAAGAGCTCTGTATTTTGGAGGGGTTTGTTCGAAACTCCCCCCATTTTTCATGGAGTAGGCAGATGCAGTCACTATTTACTTACAAATCTACAAAATGTTTTCAAAATGTAAATGCACGCTGTGGTTTGTTTTTGCTAAATTATCCTTTTCTAATTTTAAAAAAGAAATCTCAGAGGGAAAATTACAGTTTTCAAAATTAAATGCAAATCAAAATCTATGAGCATCTTTGAGATTAAGTTTCTTAAGAGAAAAATAGATGCAGATAGCTGCCTTTGGGGGACAATATGTGCCCCAAACAAAAGAACATGCACTATGTGAGTAGTGAGTAGTTCCTAATACAGACTTATTTGACTCTATGTATTATTTCTTTTTTAAAACATGTGACTATGGTGACCAGTAAAGGAGCCTTTTTAAAAAAGGTGTTTGACTTTATAATTTTTTTTACAAATTTATATGTTACTTAAATAAAAAATTTTTTAAATGTTTTATTTATATCTTAGAGAGAGAGAGAGACAGCATGAGCAGGAGAGGGTCAGAGAGAGAGGGAGACACAGAATCTGAAGTAGGCTCCAGGCTCTGAGCTGTCAGCACAGAGCCCAATGTGGGGCTCAAACCCACGAACTGTGAGATCATGACCCGAGCTGAAGCGGGACGCTTAACCGACTGAGCCACCCAGGCGCCCCTTAAATAAAATTTTTTAATGTTTATTTTTAAGAGAGAGAAAGGCAAAGTGCCAGTAGGGGAGAGGCAGAGAGAGAGGGAGACACAGAATACAAAGCAGGCTCCAAGCTCTGAGCCGCCAGCACAGAGTCCGATGTGGGGCTCAAACTTACTTACCATAAGATCATGACCTGAGCCAAAGTCGGATGCTTAACTTATTGAGTCACCCACATGACCTTATATTTTACTTTTTTTTTTTTTTTAAAGTAGACTCCACACCCAACATGGGGCTCCAACTCAGGATCCCAGGATCAAGAGCTGTATGCTCCACCTTCTGAGCCAGCGAGATGCCCCAAAGATGTTTGAATTTAAATGCAAAAACCTTAAGTGGATTTGAACTTGTAATGAAAACCAGATACATTTCGTGACCCTGCCAAAGGTATGTGTGTGTGAGTATAATGTGTTTATTTTTAGTTATTTTTAAGGTTTATTTATTTATTTTGAGAGGGAGAACAGAGAGAGAGAGAGAGAGAGAGAATGAGCACTTGCACAAGCAAGGGAGGGGGAAAGAGAGGGAGAGAGAGAGAATACCAAGTATGCTCTGCACTGTCAGTGCAGAGCCTGACTCAGGGATCAAACTCACAAATCATGAGATGATGACCTGAGCTGAAGCTGGATGCTTAACCAACTGAGCCACCCAAACACCCCTAGTGCAATGTGTTTAAAGTCATACTGAGTCTGATTTGGTGGCTCCTGAGATGTAATGATTCACATTTTAAATAAACATAACTTGTCCTTTAATTCTTTAGAGCAAGTTTTATTTTTTTAATGTTTTTTAAAATTTATTTTTCAGAGTCAGAGAGAGACAGCGTGAGCAGGGGAGGGTCGGAGAGAGAGGGAGACACAGAATCTGAAGCAGGCTCCAGGTCTCAGCTAGCTGTCAACACAGAGCCCAATGCGGGGCTTGAACCCACGAACTTTGAGATCATGACTTGAACCCAAGTTGGACGCTTAACCGACTGAGCCATGCAGGTGCCCCTAGAGCAAGTTTTATTTTTTTTATTATTTTTTTTTTAGAGCAAGTTTTAAATAAGCCTGAATGTGATAAGAAGTCTTACTGTTCATTCTTTGCGAAGTTTCAAGTAGGCAAGTCATAAAACGAATTTCTCAGTTTCTCTGACATCACTCATGGAAATAAAATCCTTGCTCTGAAGAACAGTGTGACACTCTGAAACACAAAAGGCTTGGGCAGAAGCACAGATGGGTGGGGGGAAGGGAGAGATTGCTCTCCCCTGAATTCATTGTCCCAGAAAGATGCTTTGTGGACAGGTTTTAGGGTCACATGTTGACACAATGGTTGTTAAGGCTTTCATGCAAAAAAGTTTGAGGAAGCCAGTGTGAAATACTCACATGAAACATCAGCAGTGAGATCCTGGGACATAAAAAAAAAAAGTCATCGAAACTTGGAGTCTCTTTTATTTGTTTTCTCTCCCACCAAACCTTCCTGCTCTCACGTTAAAGGAGGAGGAAATATTTTTCGAAAACACATTCATCCTCATGTGCTTAGGGAATGAGAGAATGTTGCAATAGTGTATGACAGA
Source organism: Hyaena hyaena (assembly GCF_003009895.1). Taxonomy (NCBI): domain Eukaryota; kingdom Metazoa; phylum Chordata; class Mammalia; order Carnivora; family Hyaenidae; genus Hyaena; species Hyaena hyaena. The sequence continues at coordinate 138,802 of NW_024081860.1, read as the reverse complement.
TTGTATTGGTTCTTTTGATCTCAAGTAGCTCACATTGTCCTTTACTGAGCTGAAAGTTTGTCCAAACAAACTTAATCTCATACTCACAGCCAAATATCAACCTCCCCACTCCTCCAGTAAACCTAAACAAGTCTGGTCTGCTTGAAATAATTCCTTCAGCAGCTTCCACTTCTCTCAGGGTTTAATCTGATCTGGAAAGGCAGACGCAGCTCCCTCAGGGCTGGCTCCCAAGCTCTCTGCATCCATCCACCTCATTTCCCATTGCCTCCACCATATTGACTTTGAGGTTCTTGGACGTCCCACATTCCCTCCTCATGCCTCCAAGCCTTTGTTTTTCCCTCTCTCTTTACCTCCATGTCTGCCTGACTCCGACAGGTCTTTCCACATTTAGCTCAGATGTCATCTCCTGAAAACCTTCCTGGACCATCCATTTGCTTAATTCAGGAGTGGGGGCTCACCGGTGAGTTTCCATGCACTTGTCTGTGCCTCTACAGCAGTATTACACCAAATCAAACCCTTCGCCTTTTCCTATTTACTTTTTTAAAATAAGTTTTTAATGTTTATTTCTTTTTGAGAGAATGAGCACTTGAGCAAGTGGAGGAGAGGCAGAGAGAAGGAGACAGGCTCTGTCCTGACAGTAGAGAGCTGCTCTGGGGCTCGAACCTGAGATCATGACCTGAGCTGCATTTGAATGCTAAACCACCTGAGCCACTCAGGTGCCCTCCTATTTACTTTTATAGTAACACAAAACTATCCCACAGCAAGTGTTCTTTGCATATTTGGTGGATGCATTATTTAACCAGAGTTTGTTTCTAGCCCATGTTAACATACTCTTGTGTGCCTCAGTGGATGAGGACAAATAAATCTTATAGTTTGTTTGACTAAGAATAGTTTCCTGATAGTGATTTGGCAATCTGAAAGTTAGTGGGGGGAGTAAACAATAGTTACTGAACAGACTGTCTTTGATTACCTTCTATGACTCATTTATTTGAACTAGGAATACTTTAAATTACTTTCGTGAAGGTCACATAATAACTAAATATAAAAAGAATAAACATCATGAAAACCACATATATTATGGATATATGCTAAACACTTTTTTGTGGCTGTTCCAAGTGCTATAATTGAATTCCAAAATTTATCTTGAAGTTCATTTATAAATTCAGAATTTATCTCCTTCACCTGACCCCCAAACACACACACACACACACACACACACATACACACACCACACACCCCACACACATTCCCTTAGAGCCACCTTCCTAGATTTTGTCTTTATTAGTCCCTTGAGCCAAATGTCACCACATCTCCAAAGTCATAATAGATGTTGTAAATGAAATAAAAAAAAATGGTAAGAAGACCCATTCAGTTGGCATATGTGGCTCTTCATTGACCTCTTCAAACAAACCAAGAAATCAAGAGCGAAAATGATCTAAGAAGGCAAAAGTTGTAATATTCTCCCAAAGCCCATTGCACCCAGTCATGTGGATCCGTGCTGCACAGAGTCAGTTCTGCAAGTCAGCTGGTAGAGAGAAGAGTTATTTTAGAAAGATCATCTCAGGAAGCTTATTTAGTGATGAGTCCGGTGAACTCTTGAACTGGACACTTGAAGTCCTTAATTTTTGCTGCCACTTGGAAAAGAATTACTCTTGATAATTTGTAATATAATTTATTGGCGAGCAACAAAAGCCACTGACAATATTGTCAGTGGGACTTTTGGCCTGCTTTGATAAATACCAGATAAAATGTTTGCAGGGTAGAACTTGAAAGGCTAATTAGACAACGTTCAAGATAAATGTCTCAATATCAAGCAGAGTTTATATTTTTTTTTAAATTTTTTTTAATATTTCATTTATTTCTAGGAGAGAGAGAGAGACAGCGTGAGCAGGGGAGGGTCAGAGAGAGAGGGAGTCACAGATTGAAACAGGCTCCAGGCTCTGAGCTGGCTGTCAACACAGAGCCCAATGCAGGGCTGGAACTCATGAACCGTGAGATCATGACCTGAGCTGAAGTCAGATGCTTAACTGACTGAGCCACCCAGGCACCGCGGAGTGACGTATTTCCTGATTCTTGGAAGCCTCGGCATTCCAACGTTTGGAAAGTGCCTATCTTGCTNAGGGAGTCACAGATTGAAACAGGCTCCAGGCTCTGAGCTGTCAGTCAGCACAGAGCCCGACGCGGGGCTTGAACCCACGAACCGCGAGATCATGACCTAAGCGAAAGTCGGACGCTTAACCGACTAAGCCACCCAGGCGCCCCAAGCAGAGTTTATATTTTTAAATGGACACAAATGACTGTTAGAACATTCTACCCAGCAATTTTGTGTGCCAGAAATTGAGGTGAGAGATCTGGCATGGAATGTTTTTCCATAGGTGAAATGAGAAAGAATGTTGAGCAAGAGACTTAAGACTAAGTTTCGGTTCCAGTTTTGCCTCTGTGACCCTGGCCAAGTCACTTGACCGTGACCTTGGATTTCCAAAACTGCCAAATGAAGGAGTTGGACTCTCAGTGTCCTTACGTCTCTGATGATCTGGGTTGGATTATTCCACATCCAGATAAAGGAGGCCACATGTGTTTGGCCATATCAACCACCATTGAAACAAATAACCCTCCCTTGTCTTAATGGAGGAGGAGCTTATACAGACACCGGGTGGCCTTCGCCCGGGGGGAATGCAGATGAATTCCAAGCAGCAGGCACCAGTTGACCTGTGTCTACAATCTGTTCCAGCTGCACTGGACTGGGAGGATTTGGAGGCAGGGAGCCTGACCCAACCTGGCGAAGTGGGAGAGCAGTCAGATGCACCAGCAGTTGCATAACCCGTCCCCAGGAGGGAGAGTGGAGGGAGGAAACAACCGTTCCAGGGAAAAGCTTCATTCAGGTTACTTGCTCTGTGTCAGGGCTCAATCCCTTCAACGGCCCTCCATCCACTTGCCTTTGCCTCTTGCTTTTGCTCTTCCCCACACCTTCTCCAGGCCTTCAGCTCCCTTCTCACTAGTGAGGCTGGATTCTTGTGGGCTCATACAGAAGATACTGTACCAAAGCCATTCACAACCACCCTCACTCTTCCTCTTGCCAGGACCCTGATGGTGATCAAGGGTGCCCCCAGCCTCAGGTAGCTAAGTGAAGGGCTCCCAAGCCTCAGCTCCAGGGGAAAACCCTGCCTGGTGTGAGCCAGGCACTGCATTCCCATTCTCCTATTATCCTCACTAGTGACTGGTTTGCATACAGGCCTGAATTATAGTTCTGGCCAATGTGGGGGAGATCGCTAGAGAGACTTCTGGGAAAACACACATTGTGACGTCGGCGTGCAAAGCCTTACATACCATAGCCATCTTTTGAAAATGAGGAAGATAAGCTGACAGGCTGAGTGAACTTGGTTGAGCAGACAAATGGAAAGAGTCACCTAGGTCATTGGTGATATAGCTGAGTTGCCCGGAAGCCATCTACCTCTTGAATTCCAGCTATAGGAGATCTTTTTTTTTTCTTCCTGTTTGAGTCAGAAGCCAAAAACATCATAATACAGTTCATGCTGGCAACTGGCAAGGCAGTGAGGAGACTCCTGGGCTTTAGAATTATGTGGGCCTGGTCTCACATCTTAGTGCCTCCACATCTAGGTTGCTGCTGAGGAGCAAATTACTCTAAAACTTCACGACTTAGAAAAAACACTAAGCATATATTATCTCTCAGGTTCCATGGGTTGCAAATTTGGAAGATGGCTTAGATTTCCTCCTCTCATGAGATTTGTAAATAGGTACTGCCTGGGGTTGGAGTCATCTGATGGCTTAGCTGGAACTGGGGGACCAGCTTTAAGGGACTCACTCACGTGGCTGGTGGGAGGCCTCAGTTCCTCACTACCTGCCCTTCCCTATAGGACTGTTTGCGTGTCCTCTGTTTTATTATTTTTAAATTTTTATTTATTTGTTTTTTTGAGACAAAGAGAGGGAGCAAGTGAGAGTGAGCGAGTAAGCTGGGGAGGGGCAGAGAGAGAGAGGGAGGGAGAGAGAGAATCCTAAGCAGACTCCAGGCTGTTAGTGCAGAGCCCGACATGGGGCTTGAACTCGTGAACTGTGAGATCATGACCTGAGCCGAAACCAAGAGTCAGATGCTTAACTGACTGAGCCACCCAGGTGCCCCAAGTGTCCTCTGTTTTAAATAAAGATCTTATTATTTCAGTAAGAGAAGGCTAACAGATCAAGAGATGAATGCTAATGAAAAGATAGTTTGTTATACAGTCAGGTTTCAAGGGGAAGGCACTGGGATTGGTCTGGGGATCAGAGGCAATAGGTGGAAATGTGAGCAAGAGCCTTTATGGTGATTTCCAGGGGAAAGAAGGGGTGAGGTAGGTTGAGGAGCCTATTAGGATTTGTTAGTTTGAATCATTGCAGTGGGCCCTGGGGTGTAATGGCCTTTCCCTAGGTGCCTAGTACCTGTCCATGGGGTGAGTAGTGGCCAGAGTGTGGGAGCTCAAGAAAGGAAGTGGTTGTGGACATGGGTCATGGACTGGTTGACTTTCGTATGAAAAGTGTGCTCACAGACAAGTCGTTTGTTATCTCTTAAGAATTGGCTTGCCCTGGGACGGGCAGTCCCTCCAGGGTCATTAGAGCCCTAGATGTCAAAGCATGGAAATACAAAAATAAAAGGCATGATTAATACATCCTCCCAGCATGGTGACTGGCTTTGCCCAGAGTAAGCAGTCCAAGAGAGCGAGGCAGAAGTTGCAACGCTCTTTGCGATCTAGATTCACACACCATCACCTCCGCCATACTCTACACAGGCCATTCCTGACTAAACGTGGGAGGAGACCACTCAGGGTATGAACACCTAAGTGGGGGAGATCGTTGGGGTTCATCTTGGGGGTTACCACACACTTGAGAAATTAACCTCCAAGTCTCAGTTCCTTCATCTGAAAAAGATGGTAATAATATGGCAGTCAGACCTCTTGGTTGCAAGCAACAGAAAACAATCCTGGATTACTCAGACAAAAGGGGAATTTACTGGATAAATTCAGGGCAACTCACACAATAGAAGGAGGCCTGAGAGCAGGAAATGTCGTGCAACGTGGATGGATTGGTCAGGAAACCGGTGTTGAAGTCACCTCCACCGGATACTGGATATTGCTCCCCGAGCTGAATTCCCAGCACCACAGCTGTTGTTATGAATCACTCTCAACTACTTCTGTCTCCTGAAGGCTACACTGTGCTGGCAGAGTGGGGACAGGAGAGTCTGGCCCCTTCTGCTTCCAAGAATTCAGCAAATGTCCACTGCCTCTTGGGATCCTCATGATTAAACAACAATAGATGAGCCTTTGGAAAATTGAGAGTCATCAGTAATTGGTTGTTTAATAGAAGGAAGAAAGCAGTCACCTTGAGGTGACACAAAGTAGCTTCAGAGATCTCAGGTAAAGGGATCTTACCTCAGACTCTGAAGCATCCTCATAATGTGTCCCCACATGCTGATCACTTCTAATCACACCCTCATCCCGCTCTTACACACATGCACACATTCTTTGTTTTTCCACCTTTATTGAGATATAATTGTATAAGCTTAAGGTGTACAAGGTGATGATTTGATACATGTTTATATTGCAAATTCATTAAGCATAGTAAAGTTAGTTAACACCTCCATCACCTCATATAATTATTATTATTTTTTTTGTAGTGAGCACATATGCACATTCTTGCTGAGTTTTATACAAATCCTATCTCCATTCTGATTTGGTTGTTCTATGACCTGAGTTGGAGACTAGGAAACAGTATGTGACTAATTAAGAAAAGCTAAAGTAGGGGCACCTGGGTGGCTCAGTCAGTTAAGCATCCAACTTCAACTCTGATCATGATCTCACAGTTGGTGGTGTTCGAGCCCCATGTCAAGTTCTGTGCTGACAGTTCAGAGCCTGGAGCTTCAGATTCTGTGTCTCCTTTTCTCTCTGCCCTTACCACCCAGCTCTCTCTCTCTCTCTCTCTCTCTCTCAAAAATAAACATTAAAAAGAAAAAAGAAAAGCTAAAGTAAAAGCTTCCTGTGAGAATTACAACCCTGAGCCCTTGGTGCTCTGATACGAACCACGCACGATTAATCGCACTAACTGGTGGTGGCTTCTCTTTGTGTCATTATTACCTTTACCTGTCTCTCTGAATTGACAAGGCGTGGCAAGGTGCCTCTTCCCCTAGAGCCTGCACTTTCTTAGCTGCTGGCGTGGGTCTTGCTACTCAAACTCAGTCATTTCATTCAAAGTGCCTCACCTGTTTTAGGTTTGGACTCACTGTGGCTGATGTGTTGAACCTGTCAGTGGTTCTGAAACTTTCGTGTCCCTGATGATCACCAGGAGGGCTTGCTAACACACAGACCGCTGGGCCCCACCCCCAGAGTCTGGGATTGTAGGAAGGCTGGGATGGAATAAACATGCTGCATTTCCCAAGCTTATTTGACCACAGAGGCTTTTTAAGCATTTTCCTGGACTATCTCCCCGAATTAAGTTCCACCAGACTTTAGCCAGGAAACCTGGATCTATGTGGTGTCCCCTATCAGATCCCCCCAAAATGGAAAAGGCAAATAAGTTCTTCTTTGATCCGTGGGATAGTCCTATCTATTTTTTTTTAAGTTTATTTATTTATTTTGAGAGAGAGAGAGAGAGAGAAAGTGTGGGGAGGGGCAGAGAGAGAGGGAGGATCCCAAATAGGCTCTGTGCTCTCAGTGCAGAGACCAATTTGGGGCTCAATCCCACAAACGGTGAGATCGTGACCTGAGCTGAAATCAAGTCGAACGTTTAACCAAATGAGCCACCCAGGTGCCCCTAGTCTGTCCTTTTTAAGAGGAAGGAAATTAATATAGGAACAGCTGGTGACTCAGGACACGGGGTGTGGTGCCTGTCTGCTGAGTGGCACCTGCATGAACTTGACAAAGCCCTTTGTCCTTTCGGAGGTGTCCTTTCTTATTTACAAAATCAGATCTGTAGGAGATCTGGCTGCATCCTAATGAACTAATATTTTGCAACTTCACAGCTCCTAGAAATGTCAGAAAGGGATGTATCAATAATGTTTGTCAATGGGAGACATGGGAAGTAAAGAAAATAGGTGTAAAAAGTCTTTTAGAAGTCAAGGATAGTTTTATGGGGAGAAAATACCTTAATGAATGTGAGGGATGGAGAATGTGGGATCGCATTTAGTTTCCGATGGCCGCCTTAACGTAGAACCACAAACCGGTGGCTTAAAAAGAACAACAAATTTTTATCAGTCCTGGAAGTCAGAGGTCCGACATGGGTCTCACCAGCCTCAGCGAAGGTGTCAGCAAGGCTGAGTTCCTGCCTGGAGACCCTAGGGGAGAATTCGCCTCCGTTCATTGTCTGGTTTCTGAAGGCTGCCCACATTTATTGGCTCCTGGCTCCCTTCCTCCATCTTGAAAACCAGCAACATTGCATCTCACTGACCATTCTCCCTGGTCACATCTGCCTCTCTGACCCCAGCCGGGAAATGTCTCCTTTTAAGGAAACTTATTAGGTTGCACTCACCCAGATACTTCAGGGTTACTGCCTTCTCAAGGACATCTGCAGAGTCCCCTTTGCCATGTAAGATAACATAGTTACATGTTCTGAGAACTCCCATCCTTGGGGTTGAGGGAGTATTATTCTGTCTTCTACATGGAGGAAATTTTGTGTTTAAAGAAGTGTAGGTATTAAGAAGTGTTCATATCTACACTTTTTCTGTAATTTAAAAATTTTTTAAATATTTATCTTTTTAGAGAAAGGGCAAGAAGGAGAAGGGCAGAGAGAGGGGGGGTCAGAGGGTCCAAAGCGGCCTCCTCATGCTGACAGTAGTGAGCCCGACGTGGGGCTTGAACTCATGAACCATGAAATCATGACCTGAGCCAAAGTCAAACGCACAACTGACTAAGCCACTCAGGTACCCCTCTGTATCTTTAATAAACTATTCTCACTTCCAAAAAAAAATTAAAGAAAAGAAAGAAAGAAAGAAAGAGTATGTGTTGACACAAAAAATTGAATTAGACTTCATGATATATGGGGTAAAAGAAGTAGAAATGGTTGATATGAAAAAAAAAAATCCAAGAAAGCAGGTAAGTTACAATAAGGACAAAAATAGTTAAGTGTTAGATACACATTAATTCTCTGTGAAAAAGCCAGAGCAAAGACCTGAGGCTTAGCATGGGATTGTTCTTCTGTTACATAGCATACCTTCACAAAACAGAACTAAAACCCTAAGACTCACACAGTTTAAAAAGCAAGGCTGCATCAGCTTTACTGAAGTTGGTCCTGGATGGCTTTGCTTGACTTTCACAGGTGAAAGATGGCGGAGGGAGTCCCATGAATGGTCTGAAGTTATCACAGAGCCCCAGACAGTGTTTGAAATAATTGTTAGGAACCTGGTGAGGTGAGGACAGCCTTGCCTTTGTTTTGTGGCTTCAGGACGTGGAACAAAAAGAAACACAATATTTACATTCAAGGTGAGAGTGAGCCTGGGGCCAAGTGGGGGACAAAGCATCATCCAAAGGTCAATCAGATGGTAAGAAGTAAACACAAGTAAAAGTATCCCAGTGAAGGGTGTATACCATGGCTTTTTCCGCCTCAACATGATTGGCATTTGGGACCAGATGATTCTTTGCAGTTTTTTTTTTTTTTAAATAGTTTATTGTCAAGTTGGTTTACATATAACACCCAGTGCTCATCCCCACAAGCGCCCTCCTCCATGCCCATCACCCCCCTTCCCCTCTCCCCCACCCCCATCAGCCCTCAGTTTGTTCTCAGCATTCAAGAGTCTCTCATGGTTTGCCTCTCTCCCTCTCGCTCACTATTTTTCCCCTTCTTCTCCCCCATGGTCCTCCGTTAGCTTCCTCCTAATCCACCTATATGTGCAAACATATGGTATCTGTCCTTCTCTGCCTGACTTATTTCTCTCAGCATAACACCCTCAAGTTCCATCCATGTTGCTACACATGGCCAGATTTCATTATTTCTCATTGCCATGTAGTATTCCGTTGTATGGATGAACCACATCTTCTTGATCCATTCATCCGTTGATGGACACTTAGGCTCTTTCCATGATCTGGCTATTGTTGAGAGTGCTGCTATGAACATTGGGGTACATGTGCCCCTATGCATCAGCACTCCTGTATCCCTTGGGTAAATTCCTAGCAGTGCTCTTGCTGGGTCATAGGGGAGT